>NC_039518.1:4829836-4845330 GCF_003672135.1 Ooceraea biroi | reverse complement strand
AAAAAAGAATAACGTATTTATATTATAATATACTTATATGGTATTATATTATGTAAATATATTGTATATATACAGGTGTCCCTAATTTAAATGTCCAAACTTCGGGAGCGTGTAGGGGATGATAAATCAAAAATAAAAAGTCCTTTAGAGATATGCTCGTTTTTACTTCGTTTTTGAAAAAATCAAAAGAAAACGTAGATTTCATGCAGCAATGATGGTCGTTCCGGAATTCTTCTGTTTGAAAATCGGCGCACATACTCTCGCACTTCCTTTGTTTGTTTACATTTCTTTTTTGTTTACATTTCTGCTTCTCTCCTATAAATTCGTCAGTTACTCATCAGAAGCCATCGAGTGAATTACTCCTGTCACAATGCCGCGTACATATTCTAACGTTGAATATGCTGATATGGTTTTCGTGTATGGTTTCTGTGACGGTAATGCTAGGGAGGCGGTGCGAGAGTATGCGCGCCGATTTTCAAGAAGAATTTCGGAACGACGAGTCATTGCTGCATGAAATCTACGTTTTCTTTTTTGCGATTTTTCCAAAACGAAGTAAAAACGAGCATATCTCTAAAGGACTTTTTATTTTTGATTTATCATCCCCTACACGCTCCGAAGTTTGGACATTTAAATTCGGGACACCCTGTATAATGATGTTATATCATGCAAATTTTTTATTTTCTATTTCATATATAGAAGCTTGTCGTACAACACAAAAAATAATTTTAGAAGCATGTCAAAGACCGAAAAAAATTAGATTACATAATAAATATGATTGAAAATAAAGATGCTGCTTCTATAAGTATTGAATGTGACACAAAATTATTACCTGCTTTTTGGCGAAACAGAGGAGGAACTCCAACAGAGAAATTCGCAAACAATTTGTAAGTATTTATCTTGTTTAAGACTGCAATCGAGTTGTTCTGGTAGTGAACAGTATTTCAAATTGTTGTGTGATCGTGGGGTAGGATTCACTCACTGTACGGTTTCGCTTTTAAAACGATGTTTATTTTACGTGACGATGGGCCACTACAGTTCACTCGCGTACACACTCTTTATAATGTCCGTGTATGTATAATGTCGTGAATATATTTATAATGTCCGTGAATGTGCGCGCGTACTCGACAACGTCAAATGTTTCGACATGTAAAAATAAATTTGCTTCGCATGCGTCGTACGACGGCTGATCATTCGTATCGTTACAAAAATACTGATCAATTTCCAGAACTGTATACGTTCCACGAATTCGAAAACTGCGTATATGTATAATAATCACTCGCGTATGTAACTGATAAGACGATTCGGAAGAAAGCAACTGCTTCTTTTCCGCGAATTCGATACTCTCACGTAATTCGTCGCGCCATAGCTAACGTAGACAGAATCTATAATGTAGAGAGCAGGGTTGGGTCGTTAAGCTGTGAGAGCAGTTTTCTACATGTATTACATGTGCAATACATGTATAATACGTATAATACCGTATAATATAGTAAAACGGGTATAAAACAATCCAAATGCTCTTCCTATACCATCCGTTCATCTACGGACCTTGTTCCCAATCTACTATCTTTTTTTGATGCAGAGAAATAAAATTACCAAAATTGGCGGAAAAACCTTTGCCCATAAAACGAGGAATATATTAAAATATATATTAGATGACAATGTCGCCAAAAAATTATCATGGACGGGCCAAAAAGAATCAACATCAATAAAAATACTGGATTTGTCAGCATTATTATAGGTAATTAGAAACAACAATCCATTAGAATCACAATAATCCATTGATTATTAGGTTCCATTTATTATTTTAATATTAAAAACACATTTATATAAACAACGATAAATTGTTAAAATGTAAATCTTTAAAGTTTATATATTTATTATATATAATTCAGTATATCAGTTTATATAATTTGTCCGACTATCAGATATTTCTAGAGTCGCGATTTAAACGTATATTTGAATTTAAATCTTTATTATATTGGTGGACGATGAATCGAAAAGAATCGATTTTTTTAACTGCCAGTAACTGAAAATCTATAGTGCCACATTACATAAACTATAGATTTTAAGTACTGACAGTGTATATCGGAACGCAGCCTTACCTGTATGTATATATAATTGATATGTATAAGATTTTTAATAATATATAATATATAAATACGTGATATATAATATCGAATTTCTTGTTTTAAACAATTATAATCTCTTAAAGTTTCTGTGTTTGCTTCAATTGCAAAGTTAGTTTAATTTTATCTCTTGCTCAATTTTGTACATGAATAACTTAAGATATGCATACTATAGATTAGTTGTCAAAATTTAATCGCTTTTTATTATATTCTTGACGGTTTCTTTTCCCTTTTAGCAGCAACGTTGCAGCTAAAATATTATATTTGAATAGTGTACTATATTCAAATCAGGCGCGCTTTAACTAGTAAAAACAGAATCGATATATTTGGCAAATACCGATTTCCAAGCATCGAGTTTATTCTGCATCGGTTATTTCCGAATAGAAGCTTTTTTTAAACATCGCCCACCATCTTTAAATTTAATATATATTTATATATATATATTAAAGTATAAAAATTTGTAATCAAGCACAATTTTTCTATTATTTCAGATTATATTGCCAGTAGCGAAGAGTGTACGTTGTACCAAGTACAAAAAGTGATTCAAGAATGGTTGCGGCATGCAGGAGACCGCATTACATATTTGAGGAAAAAAATCAAAATAATTAGCGTTATAATAATGTATACATAAAAGTATATTAACAAAGTATATTATAATTAAAACGAAAAGACTTTCCGGTACTCCTAATATTATATGCATAAATATATACTATATTTATATATGCATATAATATTAGGGGTACCGGAAAGTCTTTTCGTTTTAATTATAATATACTTTGTTAATACGCTTTTATGTTTTATGTTTTATGTTGTCTTTTCGTTTTAATTATAATATACTTTGTTAATATACTTTTATGTTTTATGTTGTTTTATGTTTTTTGTTGTTTAATTTCGAATAAACTACACTATTAACTAACTATTTCGAGTACACTATTCAAATATAATATTAAAAATAAGAATATATTGTAAATCTAAACAAAAATAAATTAAAGATCTTAAAATATATATGCGCAACATGTTGTCCATAATTTTTAGATTTAACAATTATAATTGTAAATTACTACGTTTACACGAGCGCTACTTCTGTAGTAACTTACTCGAATTATCGTAGTTACTATAATTCGAGTAAGTTACTACATAAGTAGCGCTCGTGTAAACATAGTAAATGTTTAGTATGTCTGAAACATAATTCCCAAAGACGTCTTTGTAGTCATTCCCAAAGGATATCTTTGTGACGTGTTTTAAAGACGTCTTTGGGACATGTCCTAAAGATATCTTTGTGATGTGTTTTGAAGCCGTCTTTGTAGCCATTCCAAAGATATCTTTTGTGACGTGTTTTAAAGACGTCTTTGGGACATGTCCTAAAAACTTCGAAATCGGGTCATAAGACGTCCTTAAGGACGCAAAAAAGATGCCTTTCTGACAATCTCGTAAGACGTCTTAGCAATTTCAAGACGACTTTAAGACATCTTTAAGACGACATAATGTTGTCTGGGTACTGATACAAACTCTCATTACATGATTTGAAACAGTGCGTGGATCGTATAACTCCTTTTACTAAAATATCTGGTCCAACAGAAAAAGCAAGAGACGTACTACCATTAAAAACAATTGATGAAATAAAGGTGTTTAATGACAATTTGTCAGAAGAAGAAATGCAATCTCAGTTTGTAAGTAAAATTTAAAGTTATATGTTATATATTAAATTAAATTAAACAGTGAATAGTGAGTAAATCTTTCAATTGTTTTAAATTAAAAGATATAATATACTTATGAATTACTATTTATATAATTAACTATATACATTATTTATATATAATATAATATATTGTTGTAGAAAATTTATTTCAAAATGGGGCCAAGGAGCTCGTGATAATATAAAACGAATATTAGAACGATTATTTACAAACGAAGTAGCAATAAAATGCTCATAGAAAGGAAAGAAAAATAATTTTCGTGTAAATAATTTTAAACTTAATAATAATAATGAAAGGTAAAACTTTAGTGAAAAAAGAATAAACAATTTAATATATAATAATAAGTATATATATGTATGCATGTATAAAATCATCCTAAAGAAGTATATTTATAATATTCTGTACAGAAATAATTTAGACACTTATCCAACTGTAAAAGAATAGAATTTGAAACTGAATGTGCCGATTGGTTGCGTTTTGCCAAACAACGATTCGATCGAGAGAATAAAAAAAAGGAATAAGTTTGTTGAAAAAGTAAGTTGAAAATTATTTTGAGGGAGGATATCTATATGCACTAATATATTGGAATTGAGATTGCGCTAATTTTCTCTTTTAAGTATATACATTAATTATTATAATAAAATAGTTAAAGTTTTTCGTATTAATACATCAAACAATGTCAAAAGATATTCAATATTTAACACAACGCAGAAAGCGACAATTAAATTCTTTTATTTTAATGAAATAAGTAATGAATCTTTAATTAAAAGTCTGCCATCGTCATTGTCTTCGATTGTAAAAGTAAATAGAGAGTCATGTAATCAATGCTATTGAGCAAACAGCTTGTGAACCACATTTGAAAACTAATAATGAAGAATTGACTAATGAAATAGCTCAGGAAATTAATGTTTAACGAATATGTTGAAAGAAATTATACTTCTAATGACAACGTTGAACAGTGGTCGAATCATAATAATCATTTTTTGCAAATAATGAAAGAAATATTATTTTAATGAGTCCAGTGAAAACAGTTCATCAAAAATAAGTTCAAAAAATCTAACTAATGATTTACAAGTATGGGCTTCAAATTTTCAAATATCTCTGTCTGCTATAAATGCATTACTAAGTATTTTACGTGAAAATAATCATTCTGATCTTCCTAAAGATGGTCGAACATTGAAAAAATTCCAAAAACAACTTTAAACAAATTCGTTTCGGAAATGGTGGTGCATATATGCATTTGGATTAGAAAATGGATTAAAACGTTCAATTATTAAATATTTTTAAATTTATCCTGATGTGATTTTTCTTCAATTAAATTGTGATGGAGCTTCTATATCAACAAGTTCAACTAGTCAATTTCGGCCATTATTAGTTGCTATTGAAGCTGATTTTTATTCAGAACCATTTTAGTAGGTATTTTTCATGGCTATTCAAAACCAAAGGATGTGAACACTTTTCTTCTTCCATTTGTTAATGATATTGAAATATTGCTAAAAATGGTATAAATGTAAATGGAAGTAATTACTGTTATCCTCAATACAATAATCTGTGATGCCCGGCAAAGGCTTACATAACTTGTACAAAATATCATACTGGATATTTTGGATGCGGTAAATGCACTCAGGAAGGCGAATGGAATGGTACAGTGATATTTCCTGAAATTGATAGTCCTTTGAGAACAGATGAATCATTCATTACTATGAAACAAGAAGAGCATCACAATGGAGAGTCCATTTTAACACGGTTAAAAATTGGCATGGTTTCTAATGTTACAATAGACTATATGCATTTAGTATGTCTAGGCGTAATAAAACGTCTCCTTCAAATATGGACTAAAGGTTCGAAGGATCATAAGTTACCAAAAAATTCACTTGATGTATTGAACACTAAACTATTAACTATCAAAAAATTAGTTCCATCGGAATTTGCTAGACAACCAAGAGCTGTAGATATTGTAGACAAATGGAAAGCAACAGAATGCCGCCAATTTCTGTTATACTCTGGACCAATTGTTCTAAAATCGATTTTATCAGAATCTAAATATAATCATTTTCTTGCATTATCTGTAGCGATTAGAATATTATGTGACTCAAATTTTGTTTTACTTTGAATGATTATGCGAACTCTTTATTGCGATGGTTTGTACTGGAATATAAAAAATTATACGGATGTCATTATATTACATATAATGTACACAATCTCATACATCTTAGCAATGAAGTAAAAAAGTTTGGTTGTTTAGACAAATTTAGTAGTTTCAAATTTGAAAGTTTTATAAAAAATTAAAAATAGAGTTAAACATTCACCGAAGCCATTAGAACAAGTTATTAATCGTACTCTGGAAATTAATTCTTTACCAATTTCAAAATATTATGAGAGAAAATATCCGATAATTCATCAATCTAAAAAAACATTAGATATTTCTAAAGTAGAATATAATGGATTTATAATTTCTCAAAAAACTAATGATAACTGTTGCCTTCTATCAAATTCAACAGTATTAATTGTTAAAAAATTTTTTATTAAAAATAATGTTCTGTACATCCGTGGCAATAAAGTATTGAGATACAAATCATTCTTTACAATACCATGTGACTCAAAAAAGTTAAATATATTTATGATCGATAATTCTGTTGAATCTGTCACCGTTGAAGCTGAAACTGTTACTAGAAAATGTTTTTGTATTCCTTTAGATAATAATTGTTCAGTAGTGATTCCTCTCTTACATACAGAGTATGAAAAAACTTATTAATGCAATATATATAGAACATATCTGTATTAAATTTCTGTTTTATTGTCATTTTTATATATTTTATAATTTCTTAAAAAGATTCATTACTTATTTATTATAGACTCACATTTTAAGTATATTAATAGTATTTATATATTTCGAAATAATCCAAAGCATTTTGCGTATATTTTAATTTTGATGACTGCGTAAAGTAAAGTAATAAAGATAAAATGCAATATATTATTTATGTTTATTTCATTTAAGTTTATATTTTTAATAATTATATGCATTTAATTAGGATATAGGACATAAAAAAGTAAAATATTACTCCTTTTTATATTATTATTATTTGTAATGATTATTATTTGTAATAAGAAATTTATTATTGTGTTATTTATATATAATAAATATATAATAAATAAAATTTTAATAGAAATTATATGTATTATTTATATTATATCATACCTTTCCTCCGATGTAATTACAATATAACAAAATGATTATATGTATATTACAGTTTCATTACATTACTGTTACATTAATGTTATTGTAATATTAGAGTTTTGTTTAAATTTATAAAATTGTGTAATATAATTATTACATAACATGTTATATTGGATTGTTATGTTGTTGAGGCGGAAATTGTAACTTGCATTTAAGTTACTTCTAACATCCATGTAACATTACATAATAATTAAGTTTTGTAATAATAATGTAACAATGACATAACCATGTTTAGTGGGATCATTCTTACCAACACAAAGTGAGTGTAGTTAAGGGACTGGTAGATAGAGCAATAATTTTGTCTGATCGACAATTTCATACAGACAACATTAAACATGTGCGTGAGATCTTGACGAACAATTGTTATCCGATGGACTTTATTAATAAGCATATAGGTAGGAGAATAAAAGAGTTGCAGCATAGAAATCAAAATACTAATAGTATTAACAATAATAGAGATGGTACATTAAATAAATACATAAAAATCCCGTACATTGGAAACATTAGCGAAGTATTACGGAAGAACTTAAATAAATACAACTTTAAGACGATCTTCACTATCCCGAATAAATTAAACCAGATAATTAAATCAGAAAAAGATAAAATAGAGAACAAGGACGTGATGGGAGTTGTATATAAAATTGACTGTAAAACCTGCGATTCTTGTTACGTAGGACAAACGAAGCGTAGGTTGGATACCCGTATTAAAGAACATAAAGCTGACATTAATAAAGATCCTGACTTTCATTCTGTTGTGAGTAAACACCGCTTAGATTGCAATCACGAATTTGATTGGATTAACACTCAGGTTTTACATCGGAAAGAACATATTAAGAAACGTGAAATAGCCGAAATGTATTTTATAAAACGACATGATAAAACAATCAATACGCAAAATGACACAGAAAACCTTCCAAGTGTATACGACAATATTTTGAGGTAGATGTGACCTTGTTATTGTGATGCGGAGAGATAATAAGATTCGCCTCACATGAAGACAGTCTATCGACTGACTCGTGTCATTTTCTTACTGTCTCCGTAGTTCAAAATCGTTTGGTTTGGTTATATTCTGCAAGTGAGTACTTATATGTTGTATTGGAGCGTCACAGCGATGATATTGTGTGTGTTTTTATAATTTTTATAATTTATATTGTTAGATTGTAATTGATTCATTGCGGAAATTGTTTGGTTTTGATTTAGAATGTAACTGACCTTTTGTGAAAATATATTCAGCACTTTAGAAAGACCGAAACCGTCGGTCGAAACGTAGTGCGCTTTGTAACATCAACCTTTGCCAGCTTGGTCAAAATAAATTATTGGATAATTTATTATACTTTTATATAACAAATACTTATGCATTGCTAGAATAAATTAAGTAACAAATCCTTCCATTCTTGCAGATGTCTACATTATTTCCATACCAACGAGAAATTAGAGGCCCACACTATTGATTGCCAACAAATGAACGACTGTGCCATCGTTCTACCAAATCAAGATAACAAGTGGCTAAGTTTCACCAACTACAACAGGAAGGAGAGAATACCGTTCGTCGTCTATGCCGATCTGGAATGTATCCTGCAGAAGACGGAGGAGGACGACGACCCGAAGCTGTACCAGCGTCACCAGGTATCTAGCATCGGGTATTACGTGCGATGCAATTACGATGCGTCGTTATCCGGGTACCGATCCCGTCGCGACACCGACTGCATAGCGTGGTTCGTTGAACAATTAAAAGATTTAGCGCATCGTGTGAAAGCGATTTTATCGAGAAATGTCCCCATGGTAGAATTAACACGAGACGAGCGCGAAAAGTATAATAGCGCAACGCATTGCCATATCTGTGAGAAACCGTTCGCGTTGGACGACACGCGAGTACGCGATCATTGCCATCTCACCGGTCGGTACAGAGGTTCCGCGCACGCGAATTGTAACTTAAATTACAAAGATTCTTATACCATTCCGATAGTGTTTCATAATTTATCCGGCTACGATGCGCATTTTATCATTAAAGAAATAGCTACTGCGTTCGAGGGCGCTATCAACCTATTGCCGATAAACAAAGAAAAATATATTTCCTTTACAAAACACGTTAACGAGTCAGATGACAAAAAATGGTGTAACCACGTGCAATTGCGGTTCATCGATTCGTTAAGATTTCTGAATAGTAGCCTGGATGAGTTGTCATCATTTTTGAATAAAGATAAACTCAGAATCGTACGATCCGAATTTGCACACCTCTCTACCAACGACTTTGATTTACTTACGCGAAAGGGTGTGTTCCCATATGAATATGTGGATTGCGCCGAAAAGTTGGAGGATACTCGCCTACCGCCGCGCAAATCGTTTTACAGTTCGCTAACCGGTGATACGGTATCCGAGAGCGATTACGTGCACGCTGTTAGCGTGTGGCAACGATTCGCCATTCGAACGCTCGGCGAGTACAGCGATTTATACTTAAAAACGGATGTCTTGTTGTTGGCCGACGTATTCGAAAATTTTCGCGATAGCTGCATAAAGAGTTACGGTCTTGATCCCGCGTATTATTACACTTTGCCCGGTTTTACATGGGACGCGATGTTAAAACATACGCGTATAAATTTCGAACTCCTTACCGATATTGATATGATTATGTTCATAGAACGTGGTATACGCGGCGGCCTGAGCCAATGTTCGCACAGGTACGCGCAAGCCAACAATAAGTACATGCAGTCGTACGACCCATCGAAACCATATCTTATTTAATGTACTTTGATGTAAATAATTTATACGGCCGGGCAATGTGTCAGTCACTGCCCTATGCCGATTTTCGATGGGTCGACACTTCCAATTTCGACGTGAACGTGATTGCTCTCGATTTACCAAAAGGATACGTACTCGAAGTCGATCTCGAGTATCCGCGGCATCTCCATGACGCGCACGTCGACCTACCGTTCTGTCCAATGCGTGATAAGCCGCCGGGCAATCGGCAATCCGTTACTGCAACTTGCAACAATGCACGCGTCACGGTCTTCGCGTCACAAAAATTCTTCGCTTCTTAGAATTTGCATAATCTCCATGGCTCCGCGAGTACATCGAACTGAATACGCGATTTAGAACCGCCGCTAAAAACGATTTCGAAAAAAATTTATATAAACTAATGAACAACGCGGCATTCTGAAAAACCATGGAGAACGTGCGCAATCATGTTGATGTAAAGCTTGTAACGGAATGGAACGGAAGGTACGGTGCGGAGGCAATGATCGCTAAACCGAATTTTCACAGTCGCAGCGTCTTTTCGGAAAACTTGGTCGCGATCGAAATGTGTAAGCTCGAGGTGAAATTCAACAAACCAATCTACGTGGGTATGTGCATCCTCGATATATCCAAGGTCTGTTTGTACGAGTTTCACCACGAGTACATGTTACCTCTTTATCGTGATAAATGTAAAGTTATGTACACGGATACCGATAGTTTAATTTACCATATCGAGTGCGAGGACGTGTACGATCAAATGAAACGCGACATTCCGAGATTCGACACGAGTGATTACGCGCCCGACAACATTTATAATATTCCGCTCATGAACAAAAAAGTACCAGGTTTAATGAAAGACGAGAACAACGGCGCGATAATGACCGAATTCGTCGGACTTAGAGCGAAAATGTATGCTTTGAAGGTAGACGGTAAAAAGATACAAAGAAGGCGAAAGGTGTTAAGACCAATGTAGTCGCACGAACAATAACGTTCGACGATTACATGTAATGTTTGAAAGACCGCATAGAAATGACTCGTGATCAATCCCGTATACAGTCAAAGCTGCATAACGTGTACACCGTTCGTGAGACAAAAATCGCTCTGAGTCCACATGACGATAAACGATACATCGTACCCGAGTCTATGAAAACGTTACCATGGGGACATTATCGCGTACCGTTATAAAATATGCATCATAGGATAATAATAATAATAAAATATGTATCATAGGATAATAATAAAGAGTTGTATTTCATTGTATTTCATTGTATTTTCATATATTGTATACATCATATTGTTATATATCCATATGTTCGTGAAGAAGAAATAAATGTATTAAACAGCATTGTCCTTGTGTATCCATGAATTGTGCGATCCATCGAATCCCAGCCACTTCACGTAGATCTCGTCACCTCTTCTGCGTAATACTTTCTCCACAAGATACACGTCCGGATACCTCACGCGATGCAACTCGTGCTCGTAGAACGCTCCAGAGATAGATTTTCCACGATAATCCTCGAGTATATAGGTCGCGGGATTGGTATGTTGCACTTTGACGATCTTAAACACCTCGGTGGTCCAATTTGGTGTGTAACCCTTTTCAAAGACCGTCTTGTACTTGCTGACGCGTACCGAGTCGCCCACTTTGAACCTGGCTGGACCCGCTATCTTTATCGCGCTGTACACCGTACTCATGAGTCTCTCAGCGATCACGGGGGTAACGTCAGCGGGTCGCATGCCGATCGTTCGATGTTTTCGGGTGTTATACTCCTTGACGAGTCGTGGTAGCTCGTCGACCCACTTGTAATTTCCGTTGAGCGTAAACATCTTCCACATATTATTCTTCAACGTTCGGTTGAATTGCTCGACGACCGGAGCCTTCAACACCGAATACGTGGAGTAGTGATTGATGTTATGTTTCCGCATGAGTCGTTGTACGTCAGTATTGTAAAATTCATTTCCCTGGTTGGTTTGCAAGTTTTTAGGACATCTCTTGCTCTCTCGAATTATTCTAGCAATCGTAGCAGCTACCTCGCTTGCACCTTTGCTCTTGAGCGGCACGGCCCATGAGTACTTGCTCAGCA
Organism: Ooceraea biroi; assembly: GCF_003672135.1. Taxonomy (NCBI): domain Eukaryota; kingdom Metazoa; phylum Arthropoda; class Insecta; order Hymenoptera; family Formicidae; genus Ooceraea; species Ooceraea biroi. The sequence continues at coordinate 4,833,452 of NC_039518.1, read as the reverse complement.
CGTCGATGACAGTAAGTATATAATAGTATCCTCTGTTGACATGAGAATACGGACGCATCTCAACGAGGTCAGCTTGCCACAAATCATCAAATCCACGCACAATGATACGTCTTCGCGGAAAATTCCTTCTCGCTGGTGCATGCAGTTCTTCGACGAGTCGACGCTTTTCGAAACTTTTGACAACAGATTTCACCGATGCCATCATATCGTAGGGAGTGAAGAGCTATCGACCAATCAACTCGCAATGACGCTGTTTTCCAATGCACTTTTGCGTTTATATTTAATTTTTCGGATGCTTCGATCGGAGCTCCATTATAGCATCCCATGCCGAGTAAACGTTTTTCTCCATTGCAGTTATGTTTCCTACATTGACCTTTCTTTGCTCATGCATTGTATCGTTAAATGCTTTTTGAGCTGCATTAATCTTGTCCTGCTCACGTGTTTTATCGTCAGATTCTTTTTGTTATGCATCCAAACGAGCGTTAACGTTTTGCAAATCCGCAATGAAGCCTACCCGTGTATCGTAGTTGATGTTTGCTACATGATTTTTAAGCGTACTGTAAACGGTAGGGAATCTTTTATCCAACTTATCTATTTTTTCATTAAATTCAGCGACTCTTCTGTCTATTTTCCGGTCAAGACTGTCTCGGTAGAAATCTAACATGGCGATTTTTTCTGCATATCGATGATTTCCTTCTTGAGCTCTTCATGTTTAACTCTTAAAGTATCGATGCTCTTCTCCATATTAGATTTAATAGCAATGTTATCACTCGTGTGTAATAACGTTTCAGACTCGTTGATCGTCATCTTCGCGTTACAAGTAACACCACTCGATTGACTCACGTGCTCAATGGTACGTTTAATTTATAATAAGTCCATCCTCGCGAAGTTCGTTCCACGTTCGATACATGTTCAAACACGTTCGTTAGCCGTTGTTGAGCCGTTTATACACGTTCGATACACGTTCGAAATCCGTTAACTATCTGTTCAAACACGTTCGATACACGTTCAAACACGTTCGATACACGTTCGTTCCACGTTCTTAAAACTTGCGTTCTCGTTCGTTCTATGTTCTTGACTCGTTCGTTCCACGTTCTTGACCCGTTCACCAGCGTTCGAAAGCCGTTCCCGAGCCGTTTATACACGTTTGATACACGTTCGAGACGTGTGACGTCGACGGATTGATTCATCCTGACGATACACGAGTCAATTTATTATGAGGCCAGCTTCTCGAAGTTCCTCGATGATCGACAGCATCTCGTTGTCGTGAGAGTTGTTTCCGGCCTGACGCGAAGCGTTGAGCACTCGTAGGCGATCCACCAGCTCATTGGGATCGTCCCAGTGCACGTAATCGATCGCATTGTCGTTCAGTGTCATAGCGTGGGGTAATCCTCTTCCGGATTTCGTCTTAGGTTCAGTTGGTAGTAACGGTGCGATTATGTATTTGTACTTGTGTCCCCTGTTACTCTTTACCTGACCTCGCACGCTGTGATCGCGTCTATACGCGTTCGTCACCAGCAGCATGCTCCTGTACTTTTCCAAATCGTCAACCGTGTACACGATGTCATCGGGAATTCTCTTGAAAACCAGCTCGTAAAGACCTAGTGTACCTTTGTATCGAACATTGTCGAGAATTATGTGATCTTCGTGGTCTACGTCGAACGGCTTACAACCGAACTTCATTCCATCGTTGCTCAAATAAACTCCGTAAACGTTATCTATGTCTTTGTCACCGCGTATGACAGCCCCGATGTACTTTTGGCCCAGTGGACCCAATTGAGTTCGCAACGCTTCTTGACCCTCTGGCGTTTGCACATCTCGTTGAACGGACGTTGCGAACGATTCGTTCGTGGTTTCGAAAACGTTCTCGTCCTCGGTTGGAAGATTCATCGGCGGTTGGATCGTCGTACGCGGCGTAGAGGTTATCGTTGGCGCATCCGGTGCATCGCTCGATTCGGTTCGAGGCTGTTTTGATTTATGTGATTCGCGATCCAACGAGCCGTTCACTAGTTTCCTCTTTACCCTACTCCTTATCACATTCTTCTTCTCACGCTTCAGGATGAGTGGTAGTTCAAGCTCTACGTTCTACTCGCGCGTCGGGGTGTGGGGTACTTCAACCACCACGTCCTTCACCGCGCGCGTGCTCGAGTTGTCAACGATCTTTTGCAGCGGTTCGGTAATAGGTCCGAGGTGTCTCCTCACCGCAATATTATTCTCGATCTTACCAGTCTTCAGAGCACGATGTTTCTTGCGGATCGATTCGCTCGTTTTCTCAATCTCCTTCACGATCTTTTCACGCTCGCGAATATCATTGCTTCCAACCATGTTGTCGATCGTTCGCGTTTCACCCCGACAGGATATCGACAACGACTAACCGCTCTGCGGTACCGCAAATTCGTTAAATCCTCTTCTGTACCGCCCGTTAGTAAGGGCACTGTCCTTGTCTATCACTAAGAATTCATACTCGCGTTGCCAACAAACTGGGACACAATGAACAAAAATCACTGTACGGCATGTCAGTATTCACGTGATCATTGTACATGTGTTTCAAGTTGGTATCATCCTGTTTGAACAGGATCAGCAGGTTCGCGTTGTCACGTATAAGATGTTTCGGTATTCTTGTGTACGTCTAACAGAGATAGAAGGAGTTGACGTTCGAGTGACGTCCCATCGAGAAGTATTCTCTCACCGTATCTTGCTTATCACACGCCACGTCATCAAAGACGAAGATCGAGTTTGGACGTGCCTCGCACGGTGTAATGACGTCACTGTTATTGGAGAATGTAAAGTAGCCGATTTCATCGATCGATGTCAACAGATTTTCTAGGTACTGATATTTCGGCTGCTGCAACGACTTCGAGTACACGTACAAGTTCTCGAAACGTACACCGTGCGGACTTTCCAGTAAGCTTATCAGAACGTTGGTTTTACCACAATTCGAGGGACCGCAGATGATCGCGCGTATAGTGATCGGCAGCATCGGGCCATGTTTACGTATCGCCTCATTGTCCCCCATCTGTCTTAATCTGTCGTCGCAGTTTGTAACCCGTATCGTCAATGGTTGCCGCACGAATCTCATTTTGTCACTGCTAGGTGCGGAGTCGCACTCGTATTATAGGCGCGTGAAACCGCGGATCGCTCAGTATCATAATGTTTGTCACGCTGATGAGTCCTTTCGATATACTTGATTTAACCGCTGAGCAGTTACAATTTGTGCTAAAGTGGTTCTACTGCAAGTGTTGGGAACTATATCGAACACTGTGGAACAAGCTCCCGGAACATATAAAGGCGGATTCAGAGGTGCAGACTTTCCGCCGTTGTTATGAACATTACAATCAACCGTGGCAACGAACGCACATCGACGGTCCGGCACCGTTGATAGGGATTGTCGTGAATGTCAGCGCTCGCGACGAACGAATCAGTGAGAGGTGGAAGTCTGCTAAATCGCGCGATAAACACGCTTCCTTTCAAGCTGCACATCCCCGGCTATCAGTTTTGCGGGCCGGTACGCGACTCGCGAAACGGTTAGCCAGAGGTGATCCGGGTATAAATCCGTTGGACGCAGCGTGCCGCGAGCACGACATAGCGTATTCGCGGAGTAAGGATCTCACCGAGA
>NC_039518.1:4592143-4829736 GCF_003672135.1 Ooceraea biroi | reverse complement strand
CCTTTGGGTCCACTCACTAGTAGACTGAATTAGGAATGGCATCAAGCTTTTCGTTACTCTTTCAACAATGTTTAGAGAACCCCCGGGAACTAAAAAAACAACTTAAAAAGGTTTATTGTTGCAATGTTCCCATATGTCAGGTGCTTTCAGGAATGCGTTGTTATATTTGTGGTGCAACAATATCACAAATGAATAATATAAATTACGTGCAACAGAAAACTGCCAATTTAGATATGTGTAAATATGGCTTGTCAGTTCTTCATGCTTATATTCGGTTTTTTGAATGCTTCTTACATATCTCGTATAGGCTAGAGATTAAGACCTGGAAGGTACAAGAAAAAAATAGACCGATTTTCGAATGTCGAAAGAAATTACTACAAGAAAAATTTCGTCGAAACATGGGACTTATTGTCGATGTTCCTAAGCCCGGGTACGGTACAAGTAATGATGGTAATACTGCAAGAAGATTTTTTTTCTAATCCGTCATTATCTGCAGAAATTACTGGTATAGATCAAGACCTTATTAAAAGATGTGCTGCAATTTTAAAAGCTATAAATTCAGGTTACGAAATAAAACTTGAAGAATTTCAGCAATATTGTTTAGAGACCGCCAAAAAATATATCACACTTTATGACTGGTATTACATGCCTGTTACGGTGCACAAAATCCTTATTCATGGATCCACAGTGATTAAAGATTTTATTCTTCCCATAGAAGAACTCTCTGAGGAAGCTCAAGAAGCTAAAAATAAACATATTAGGTATTACCACGAACATCATACAAGAAAGTGTTCTTATCTAAAACTAAACGAAGATTTATTTCGTAGATTAATACTTAGTTCTGATCCATATTTAAGTTCATTTGATCATGTAAAAAAGGATAAGAAACGTATATTACATCCAGAAGTTTTACAATTAATTAATGTACCTACAAGCGAAATTACAGAACATGAATCAGGAGAAAAATCTGAGTCAGATACAAGTTCAGACAAAGATTGTTAAGTACTTAAAAATACTTGTTACTAATTAATACAAATATCTTATTAATCCTATCTTATTAACGCAATGATATAGTGCAATAAGAAAAGTATAAAGTATAAAAACTTGCGAATAAAATTGAGAATAAATAAAACACAAAATAAAAAAAGACAAAACAAAAATTATTAAAATACAAAAATATAAAAAAATACATAATATATAAAATATAATAAAAAAAGTATTCTAGTAATTATGATAGTAATATGATAGTATTATTATAGTAATAATGATAGTATTAGTAATGCTTCTCTATATGTATAATCTCTATATGTATAATTTACAATAAAAGTAAAGTATTATTTTTCGAAAACGTTGATATTTTTCAACAAAATAACTTCAAGATCTCTACTTTTATAGTAATAAATGATAATATATGAATATAACTACAGTATTTATTGAAGAGATGTTTTTTTCGCGAATTTTGCGTTTCGGACCACTGTGCGACGGTTTTGAAATTACAGTGCCGTTCGTAAGGAGTTGTCAGAGGTGTCTCCGGACGAATAAGGGTAACTTTATGGCGCTCAGCCTAAAGGATGAGATACGGCACGTGACTGAGCGCCTTCCAGACGCAGAAGTTACATTTAAGTGCGCTAGGTGCGAAAAGCAATTTAACAGAGAGCACCCGGCGCTTTGCCACATTCCGAAGTGCCCAGGCCCTAAACGTGCAGGCAGTGATGGAGACCATAAATGCCGGGAATGTGGCAAAGCGTACAAAACGAAGTCGGGTCCCTCACAGCACGAGCGGCACGTGCATCCTGCCACTCGAAACGAAGCGAGGGCAAGCAGGTTGGCAGGAACAGAACCGAAAGCCAGGCAGGGCAAGGTTTTCTCAGAGCAAGAAGAAAGACGAATGCTGGAATTGGAAATCGAATTAAGGAATAAAAAGTTTATAGCGACAAAGATGGTGGAACACCTGCCTGGTAAAACAGCCAAGCAGATCCGGGATAAACGAGGCACGGCAGCCTACAAGAGGAAAATGGAAGAAGCTCTAGCTCCATACAAGACCCCGGATCAAAGCGAAGAAGACGATCAGAGTGAAGAAGACGAAGCGGAAGCGGATGAAGAGGAAGGAAAATGATGTGACCGAGGAGATTGACGAGCTGCCTGTCACTCCCGGGGATCCACCGCCTCAAACGGCCGACGAAACTCGTGCCGAGCGCGAAGCACAAACGCGCGAAGAAGCTTCGGCAACTCTCCAAGAGGCCGCATGGAGAGAAGAGGTAGCGAGAACAGTGTTGCGAGACGAGGCCCCTGCTGCTACCTCGGCCGAAGCAGCAGCTTGCGTCCAGCTGCTTAGAGGAGTCCTGGCGAATATAATCGAGCAGCAGCGGCAGCTGCCTAGCGAAGAGGAGATGCAGAACGTAGACGACCATGTGGCTAAGTACTTCGCAGAGAGCAGTGTAGCGGCCAAGAAGAAAACTAAAGCTGGCAAGAGGAGAGGAAGACGGAACGGCCGGATACAACAATATAAATACGCCAGGACTCAAGAGCTGTATAGGGAAAATCCAGGCCTTCTGGCTAAGCATGCAAGGGAGAGTATCGACTTTACTGCGCAGAAGAGGGCAAAATTGGAGACAGTCGATATCAAAAACCTATACAGCTCACTGTGGGAAACCAAAGCTCACACTAACCTCCCGAAATTCGAGACAAGAGAACCGGAGTTAGACTTGCACGAAATCCTAACTCCGATCATAAGTGGCGAGTTAGATAAACGAATATCTCGCACTAAAACAAATATCACGGCAGGCCCAGACGGCCTAGTCAAACGGGACATAAGCGGTAGGACCGCAAGAGAAATCTTCCGGCTGTGGTACAACATTATAGAGGTCCGTGGGTATCAGCCATCAGCCTGGAGGGTTAACAGAACGACGCTTCTGCCGAAAGACGGCCAGGACCAGACGCTAGTAAGAAACTATAGGCCGATCACGATAGGTTCCCTTCTGGCACGATTGTACTGGAGGATCGTTGACCAGAAGCTACGGCGAAGCGTCACAATGAATCCACGCCAAAAAGGATTCACCTCCGAAGCAGGTTGCTTTAATAACGTGCTCATCTTGAGCGAGTTGCTGCAGCACTCGAAAGAAACAGGAGGCCTGGTCGCAGTGCAATTGGACGACTCCAAAGCGTTCGACACGGTACCGCATGAGATTATTGGAGAGGCACTGCGTAGAAAAGGGCTACCCGAGTTTGTGGTGCGGCTCGTGGTAGACTCTTACCGGGATGTGCACACAGTTATAAAGAACGGCGAGGAGGAAGTAGCGATAAAAATCCAGCGCGAGGTTAAGCAGGGAGACCCCTTATCGCCATTAATATTCAACTTGGTGATGGAGCCAATGTTGATAGCGCTGGAAAGTCAGCCGGGGTATAACATCGGATGTGAGCACAACACCTCAGTCCTAGCGCTTGCCGACGACATAATCGTGACGGCGCGCACAGCACCACATGCTAAAAATCTGCTAGGAATTGTGGAAACGTACCTAAAGGGGCTAGGTATGAGCATTTCAGCGGCCAAATGCGCTACTTTCCGCATAGTGGGCACCAAAGACTCCTGGTACGTGGCAGATCCCGGTCTGATTCTAAATAGTGGAGAGAGTATTCCGTACGCGGATGCGGATACTGCGATCAAATACCTAGGTGTGAAAATATCTCCTTGGGCTGGAATAGACATAAGGAGCCTCAAGCCTGATCTCTGCACAGCGCTACAGCGAGTCAAAAAGCTGGCGCTGAAACCACACCAAAAGGTAAATCTGATCTCTACTTACCTAGTCCCGCACTACCTGTATCAGTTGGTGCTGGCGCTACCGTCAGTCACTTTACTTAGGCAGCTTGACCAGGAGCTACGGGTAGTGATCAGAGATATTTACCACTTATAGCAGTCAACGGCCGACGGATTCATATACTGCGGTAAGAGAGATGTGGAACTAGGGTTCCCCAAGCTGGAAGCTTTGGTAGTGTGCTCCAGCTTGAGAACAGGCTTGCAATTTATCGGATCGCCAGATCCAACGATGCGAGCTCTGGCAGACGACGCGGGCATGGTGAACCGTCTCAAGAGTCTGGCGAAGTCTGCCCGAATTAACTGGCCAGTGACAAAGCAGGACATTCGACAACACAAGGCGAGGGCCAAAGAGAGAAAGAGCTCGCATGATGGTCGGCTCTGGTGTCGCAAGGAAAGTCAGTGAAGTCCCACACTGGCGATAAGTTTGGAAATGCATGGCTGTACAATCCACAGCTCCTACAGCCATGCAGATTCATAACGGCTCTGAAAATGTGCAACAACACTACCGCAAATCGAACAACACTCCATAGAGCCGGCCTGGTGGCGGACGTTAAATGCAGGAAGTGTAAGGCGCAACCGGAGACACTAGCGCACATTCTGGGGCAGTGCACATATACAGGGTGTCCCATGGGAAGTTGGTGAAAGTAAACGATTGGTTCTCCCCTCCATGACTTCAGAAAGGGTCTTACGGTTAACGGTCGTTCATCTGAGTGTACGCAGTTTTATTCTGGTTGTGGTAGATGCAAGTCCGTGCGCGTCAAAATGAGTAATCTGACGACGGAAGAAAAGATTTATCTTGTCGAGTGCTTCTTTTCCAGAGGAAAAGTTTATAGCAATGCTTACAGGGGGTTTTGTACTAAATACGGAACACATAAAGTTAAGAGCGAAAACACGCTGAAAAGGTTAGAATTTATTATTTCTTTCAACGTATGCGTTACGTCACTCCATTTTTTGGCAATAAATCTGCATTAAAATAATGCTTTGTGTTATTTTAATCAGAATTATCGATAATTTTATGCAGTATGGAACTATCCAAGACCGTAGACATGATCTGCCAGGTCCTTCTGTGTCTGTAGCTACAGAAGAAAACATTGAAGATATTAAGAAGTATTTTGAAGAGAATCCAAATTCTTCCATTTGGAAAGCTGCCCAAGCTCTTGAAATATCCAAAACAACGTTACACAGGATTTTAAAACATTTCCTGAAAATGCATCCCTATAAAAAGTAACATCCCATCAATTGCTAACCAAACGCGCTATGACGAAACGTGTGGAATTCTGCAAGACGATAAATGGAATGTTTGAAGATGGAGACTTGATGCAAAATTGATAATTTACACGGACGAAGCACATTTCTGGCTAAATGGTTATATTAATAAACAAAATTATAGATTTTGGGGGTCGGAAAATCCCAACGTTTCCCTGGCTAAACCTTTACATCGACAAAAAATAACAGCATGGGCTGCGATCTCGGTAAAAGGAATTTATCTGCAAGTCTTCGAATCAACAGTCACTGGTGAAAGTTACAAGCAGATTCTCGAAACACAATTCTTCCCTCATGCAAAAAAAGAGGCCTGGTCAGAGGATTTCATTTCATGCAGGATGGAGCGACACCACATCGAACCCAGGAGGTCTTCGAAACAATCCATAAAGTTTATGGCAATCGAGTCATCAGTCTGGGATACCCCAAATTTGCCCAGGGGGGCTAGAATGGCCACCGTACTCGCCGAATTTAAATCCATGTGACTTCTTTCTTTGGGGATACATTAAGGACCATTGTTATGCCGGAAATCCAGAAACAGTGTCAGATTTAGTAGTAGCTATTAAAAAGGTCGTCAGCAACATTAAAGACGACATGTTAGAAAAAGTTTTCACAAGTTTTCGTAAAAGAATTGATTTTGTACAAGTTCATATGATGCACACTTTGAAAATATTTATCATTAGCTTACTTGATTATTAGCATATTTTTCATTAATGAAATAAACTGATATACAAACATTTTGCTAAATTTTATTGATACCCATTAAAAACTGCAGACTTTCCTCTTTCCAACGCAATTTTTATTTTTTCAATAACTGCATACGTTTAAAAATGACAGCTGATTAGTTGCAGCAACTTTCCATGGGACACCCTGTATGAAGCAGCATACGATCCGCCGCCACGATGAGATCAAGGATCTCATCATAGAGAGAATCACGAAAAGGGACAAAGAGGTAGCGGTAACGAGGGAACCCATGTTTAAGATGGCCTTGGGCGGGAATCTCAAACCCGATCTGGTGATACAGAGCCAGAAAGGGATCCACGTGGTCGACATCACCGTCCGCCACGAAGATAACGATTACCTTGCTCAGGGACACAAAGACAAAGTACAAAAATATAGCTGACTGCTACCTCACCTGCGGCATAAATTAGGAGCAGTGTCAGCAGAAGTTCTACCAATTGTGGTAGGGACGCGGGGAGCTAAGGAGACGGTCCGGAACCTATCAAAGTTGAATATAACAGACCGTAAAACGCTGATCATAAATCGTTGATAGCGTTACGTAACTCCATCGAGCAATACCACATGTTCATGGATTACGATGCTCCCCGCAAGCCGGCGAGGGCCTCCAGCCCGTCGGATAAAACTTCCGACCCAACCAGCCTGCTAGCCTAAAGTGACGTCGAATCTTGACGAAATGGTACCGAGAGGGCGGACCATGATAACTATTTATTTATTTATTTATTTATTTATTTATTTATTTATTTATTTATTTATTTATTAATCTGGTGGTACCGGGTATCGAGTCTCTTTACAACTCATGTCGCAGGCCATCAGACTTTTACGTCAAGACATCGGGGATCCGGAACGTGAGGGCCTTTTACACCCAAGCGGGAAAGTGACCAAATTTTACATCATCGACAATGGCGCAAGCTGCATCAATTCTACATCATTTTGGTGCGTAGGCTTAAGCATTTGTGTGGTATAGGCTAGCAGTGCGAGTCGCTCGGCCCGAGATCACGAACACGCGGGCCACGGCGACAGAGCCAGAGTGCGTCTATCACGGACCGGGCGCATCTCTGGGCGGGTACCTCCACGCGGTCTTTCCCGGTAACGGATGGTGTCGGGAGGTACTGTTCGGCTAACACCCGTTTCCTCAAAGCTAGAGGACTCTGTTCTTGGCTAATTTTTCTTGCCCACGGCAAGAGTTCCCTGGTGGGTCAGTCAGCGGGTTTCACGTCGTGCTGGCACGGCCGGGTTGGAAGTCTTGATAGTACGAATACGAGCAAGGAAAACTGAAGGAAACATCGCGTTAATTCTCGTTATATGTTGGGAGCTCCGTGCAAACAGAGAGTACCAACAGCCAACTTGCCAGGTACTCTACGAGTAGGACTCCGTTGTTCCTAGTGACCATGCCGGGCCGAAATATGGAAAGTCCGCGGAGAGCAATCCGCGCAGAGAATAGCCAAATGCCTTGTCATCTAATTAGTGACGCGCATGAATGGATTAACGAGATTCCCACTGTCCCTATCTACTACATCCCTGGGACCTTGGGTCTGTGTGTGGAGATGTCGTGTCGTGGCGCGGGGCCTACAACATCGCAACATGACTTGACGTTGCAGATGCCAACACAACATACCGCGGTCGTGGCGGGTTCGAACTCGTGTGCTCCGGGGAAAGTCGAATGCTCTACGCTGCAGTCCAGGGAAGCAACACGCCGCGGCTAATGACGAGGTGTACGCGGCCGCCGCCAGCAGGTACCTCCCCCTCTTTTATACTGCCTCGCCACGGATCGATAAAGGATCCCAAAGTGGCCCAATTCACCCTGCTTTGCCACGGGTCAAATGGCCCTAACGTGGCCTTCATTTCTTATTATTTTCAGGGTGAATGCGTGTATCGACGAGTGGGTGCGTGTGTAAATGGAGAGCCGGGTGCTCAGTGTGGTTCGGTGTGTGAGTGGGTGCGAATGGGCCCCGGTCGAGCCGTTAGCGGATATTCCTGGAAAACTAGCCAAAGGGGGGAGTAGTAGCCCCCCTGACCGGGGGTCGAGGAGATGTTAGTACCTGGCATTCGCGGGCAGCCGTGGAGGTATGTGGGAGAACCGCTCGGAAGAGCCTTTATTTGTCCGGAGCCAATTCTGGGGTTGAAGCTGACGTGTTAGGGTGGGGGAGTGGAGGATTAGTTGGTCGTTATTTCCTCGTACCTGCGGCTGGGTAGGGTAAACCTGGCGCTGTCTAGCCTGAGGTTTGGGCCAGGCGCCTGTTCGGATCAGGTGCCGCCCTCTCGGTAGGGGTGACGTTAATCCTTTTGCATCATAATGGAGCGGGCCTACCCCGTAATCCTTTTCAGTAGAGTCAACGATGCCGATAGGGAGTGACTGCCTGACAAGCTGCTTCTCGGCTTCGGTATCCGTCGCTAAGATAAATCTTGACGGGGAAATGGCCCCACTGCGATGGGGCTCCCATGATGGGCGAACCGTCCTTTTCTTTTGTTTTGATCATGTTTTCGTTTATCCAAAATGCGCTGAGGAAGAGTGCCCGCCTGCTCCAACGTTTCTGGACAGGTAGGACCGCGGGAGGAGAAGCGGGGGCAGTTCCTGCCGTCGACTCGCACGCCTGCGTGGCTGCGCACTCGACGGTGGTCTCCGACTCCTCGAGAGCGCCTCGCCGTGCTGTGCACCCGCGCGTCCCAGGCGCCGAGCGCGGAGGAACACAGGCCCTAGGTTGCAGCCTTCATGCTGTCCACGTCATTTTAGAAAGGTGTGATAGGTTAGTCGCGTTATATAGGCGTACAAGTAGGACTTCTGGTCAGGTAGTCTTCCATTCTGCCAGTCATCCGTTAGGATCCGGCGACGCGCCGCGAGCCCTCATACACCCCACACTCCATTGTCAGTTGTCACAGCAGGTAGGTCTTCGGTTTCGGCCGCTTCTTCTCTTTTATCCATATCCACGGCCTCCGCGCCTGCAGAAGGGTTGGGATTGTCATCCTCTCGAGCGTCGCGATTCTCGTTTAATACCACGGGAGTTAGGGTACTACAGCTGAACATGCGTCGTTCGGCTGTAGTCACGGGTGAGGTGCGTCAGCTTGTGGCAGAAAAGCGACTTGACGTCCTGCTCTTGCAGGAACCATACGTCAGGAAGCAGAGCCACAGCCACACCTTCTATGGTTTAGGGACAGGGATGCGGATTGCCGCTGTACGCTCGCATCATCCGTGGGCGGCGGTTGCGACCTGTAATCCCAATTGGGATATGCTTTTTGTCTCCCAACTTAGCACGACCCATTGCGCCTGTGCGGAAGTGCGAGCTCCCGGCTTCTCATTCCATGTTGCATCATGTTACTTCCAGTACAGCGACGAGATTGAGATGCACCTCAGGCACCTCGAGACGGTGTTTCATTCGCTGAGGGGGAAGAGAATCTTAGTGGCGGTAGATGCCAACGCGCGGTCGTCCCTCTGGGGTCCCCAGAGGACAGACGAAAGAGGGGCCAAGTTTGAGGACCGCATCCGAGCGAATGGTATGTGCGTTGTGAATCGCGCTGGCCAGCCGCCCACATTCTGGACGACAAGGGGTTCGTCATTCATCGACGTAAAATTGGCGTCGCCCGCCATGACCCAGTTCATCGGGGATTGGACGGTACGGCGCGACTGGACGACCAGCGATCACAGTGCTGTGGACATTAGGTTGAGGGTGCCAAGGGTAGCAACAGGCGGTGATGGGTGTGCAGGACTCACACGGTTCAACGTGCGTTGGGCCGATTGGGAAGTGTTCACCCAGAGCCTGTCCGATCTCTCGAGATCGCGGCTCGAGGTCCTTGATCTTGCCTCCGCAAGTAAAGTCGAAGACATGGCGGTGACTCTAGCGGGAGTCCTTACGGAGTCTTGTGAAGCTGCTATGCCAAGGAAGAAGATTTTTAGGAAGTCCAACCCGTGGAGGACGCCGGAATTCCCTATTCTTAAGAAACGGCTCTACCGGCTAAAGAGGAACCTTTATCTTCATTGGGAACCTGACGACCCGACTTACCTCGCTATTAAACGGGAATATCGCTCATCTTCGCGAAACTAATCCCGAGAGGTACAGAAGGCAAAAGTTGCGAGCTGGCGCAATTTCGTCACTCAAACTGATAACAAGGAGCCTTGGGGCTTCATATACCAGCAACAGGCCGGTAAGCTAAAGGTAGGGAAGGTTTTGAGTACTCTTCGGCAAGACGAAAACTCCACCATGTCTTTGGAGGAAACTGCCAAATGCCTTTTGGATGTCCACGTTCCGGACGACCGGGAAGATAAGATAGGGACACGCCAGAGCAGCGTGAAATTAGGGACGGTGCACGGGTAGCACCCGATACGGCCGATGCCTCGCCCTTCACTCGGGCAGAGGTGGCCCAGGCAGTTCGGACTTTCCATAATAATAAGGCACCAGGACTCGATCTTGTAGAGATTGTTGTGCTGAAGGCTGCATGTAGGATTATTCCCGGTTAAGTAGTTCGTTCGTTTAACGGGTGCCTTCAGTGGGGCGTCTTTCCCTCTATTTGGAAGGAGGGTTCTCTTAGAATTCTTCGGAAAGGGGGAATAAGGACGAGAAGGACCCTAAATCGTACAGACCCATTTGTCTCCTCTCCGTAGTAGGTAAACTTTTCGAGAAACTCATCACAATGCGCCTCATGGACACATCACTGGCGCCTGGTAGGGTCTCTGACAGTGTTACGTCCCGGCTAATCGCGGCTGCAAATTTTGGAATGCAGGACTCGGACGTGTAGCACGGGACTAGATCACTGTTTCGGGTTACTGAATCCGAGGATTCTACCCGGGGATACTCGTGATCAGAGTGATTTCGCCAGGAGTGCAGTTCCCGCGGAAGGGTGGCAGGGTCGCTCTTTGTGAAAAATTTCGGTTCAATAAAAGGGGTGGCCGATGGCGAATTTATTTGAATTTACTTCCCCTTAATTAAACCGATCACTTCGTTATAACAACGTGTGCATCTATGGGCCGGTCGTTAGGTCGTTAATGATGCGGAACAATATATACAGATTACATCAATCACACGGGGCCCGATATTCAATTTATGAGTCTCCGTTTTCGCGTACGCGTTATGATAGATAGGTCCGATTCGTGAGGATTTGCATTTTTCGCATAACGCGGCTTGTGTTTCGACGTCTTTGTATCCGCGCGTGATCACGCAAAGTGCCATTGGGTTGTATAATAATGAATCAACCTCATTAGCTCATTAATGGACGACTGCAATACTGTTCTGACCTTTACTTTGAATGAGTTAATCACTTTCATTAACTTATCATTAAAAAGCTGTAGTAATATTCTGAATTTTAATTTGAGTGAGTCGATAACTTCATTAATTTATCATTAGAGAGCTGTGGTAATATTCTGCATTTTACTTTGAGTGAGTCAATAACTTCATTAATTTATCATTAGGCCGGTGTAAGTTGAGAGGTAATAGTATGATAATTTCACTTACCGAGGGGTTCTTGGTTACTCTCGATCCAGCGCTGTACCTTGATCTCTTGTGCCAGCCTATCGTAATGAGTTCGGCGAGGGTCCCCCTCGGGAATATCCTGGCACAGAGAGTACCGCAGGTTGCATGAAATGGGGACCAGTCTCGTTGCCCACGTGGCTTCGTTGCTTCCGTTCGTGATTAGAATCACTCGGTGTGATACGACAGAGTTGCTGGTCACTCTCGGTTTCGTGAGTCGCGTTATGATGGAATTATTGTTATTTCTGTTAGTGTCACGGTCGCGTGATCGGAAAAGTGCCTCGTATTCTGGGTCAATGTAGTGAGGCTCGATGCCGTAATACTGCGAGACGACGGTGTTCACTGATTCTAAGTTAGAAAATATACGAGCTAAACGTCTTGCACGGTGTTTCTTTCCTCCTCGTCTCGTTTTCGGCATTAGAACTTCGTCATTTATGCAGAAGTTAATGTTAAAACGTGCGCGCCTCAGTTAGAGTGTACCTTGTGGTGAGAGTGGTGCGGAAAGGGGTGCGTTACCGAGTGACCGCCCCGTGCGTTGTCCGCACTGTAAGACTGTCGGCTCAGCGGAATGAAGACCAACGTGCGTTGTCCGCACTGTAGGCTCGTTAATTGGTTGCACACACACACAAACACAATGACCGAAACTGAGGTAGCTGCGTAATATTTATAGTCGCTGAATTGTGATCAAATCGGCTTGGTGGTCAAAAATAAAAATAAATCGTAAATTCAAGCACACAAAATACATATATTCTAATAAAATGAATTGGTGAAATACAATTGTTGTTACAAAATTTAAGTTAACTACTACGGTTATTAATGTTAACGTTTATATCTAAAATAACTCTGAAATACGGGGATTGAAAAATATTCTAAGTCGAGATATGAAGATTGGAAAATATTCTAAGTCAAAATACGAAGATTGAAAAATATTCTAAGTCGAAATACGAAGGAATGGAAAAGTTCTAAGTTCGAATTAGAGATTGAAATAGAAAAAGGCTAACCGTGGCCCTTGAGTGTCGAGTGAACCTCTTGGTTCGGAGTCGCGAGTCGAACTGGACTTTTCCGGTCCTGCAATGAGGTCCTTTGTTTTCGGCGGCTCGGTGCTGCGGCGGTTCGGTAGTGGGGATTTCCTCTCTCGTGAGAGTGGGTTGGAGAGTGGGACGTCCCTCGTGGAAGTAGCAGTACCGACAAAATGGCGGTTCCGAGGTGCGTCTTGTGCGCGTCGTTCGGACCGTTGAGAGAAAAGAGAAAGTTCGATTTTTACCGGGACGTGACAACAGGCAGGTCGGCTTCATGCCGGGTAGGTCGGCGGAAGACACCGTCGTCGAGGTAAGACGTATGGTGACTGTCTCTAAGAGGAGGTATGCGGCCGCGTTACTCTTCGATATATCCGGGGCTTTTGATAACGTTTGGTGGCCCCTCGTTTTACATAGTCTCAAGCAGAGAGATTGCCCTAGGAACGTTTTCAAGGTACTTCAGAGTTACTTTGACGGTAGGAGGGTAATTATATCCTGCGGTTCGCTCAAGGTATCTAAGTGGGCCACGAGGGGGTGCCACAGGGCTCTGTCCTCGGTCCGGCTTGCTGGAACCTCATGTTCGACGGTCTCCTCCGACTGCTCGAACAGTTGTTAGGGGAAGATTTTGTCGCTTATGCGGACGATCTTCTCGTCCTGCTTAAAGCTGATTCGCGTCGGGAATTAGAAGATAAGGATCAACAAGCGGTTGACCTGATCGTTAGCTGGTGTAGGTCGACCAAACTCGAGCTCTCGGAACGCAAGACTGAGGCTATCCTCCTCAGGAGCACCGAAGCACAGAAGGCCCCAATAGGCAGGCGGGAAGAAGTGCGACCCGATAGGAAACGGAAAACTAGGAAACGTGTAGTAGACTTTGCGAGTAAACCACCGGCCATTAAGTTACGACGCGCCAATATAGCTTTTATGGAAGCCGTTAGATACCTTAGGTCCACTTTGATAGGGGCATGGGAGTTAGTACTCATTGCTGAAACCTCAGCGACAAGGCCGGGTCACTGTTTCAGAGGTTAGGTGAGGTAGCGAGAGCCCAGTGGGGGCTTCGTTTTAGGGCGCTCTCCATCATCTACGGGGGCGCGCTCATCCCAAAAGTAGCCTATGCTGCCACAGGGTGGGCCAACCTCTGTACGGAGAGCGATCTTCGCGTTCTTAGGGCCTTTTCAGCGCCAGGCACTCATCTCGATGACTGGTGCTTACCGCACGGCGTCGTGGGAGTCGCTCTGTGTAGTTGCGCGTGTTATTCCAATAGACCTCCTTCTTCAGGTGCGCAGGGCAGAATATGACATTAGGAAAGATAAGGACACTAGGATTGGGGACGTAGAGATCCCTGCTGATAGGGAAGACGCAACTAAGGGCGTAAAGGGTAAGGCGATAACCATGTGGCAAACTAGATGGTCTTCTTCTGGGAAAGGCCGCAATACCTTCGCCTTCTTCAAGGACGTCCGGGATAGGTTAGAGGCGCGGTGGGTGCGACCCAATCACTGGGAAACGCAGATGCTCACGGGACACGGCGATTTTAGGGGACGCCTCGCGTCTCTCGGGCTCGCTGCTGACGGGCTTTGTGTGTGCCGTACCGGAGAAGATACCGTCGCTCATCACATCCTGGATTGTCCGCTATTCGAGCCGCAAAGGGAGGCTCTTCGAGAATTTGTGCCAGTCGGAGACTGGAGATGGCCGGAGGCAGCACATTTCCTCGTGTCGATCCCGGAGGCCTTCTCTGTTTTCGCCGACTTTTGCCGGGAGATTCTTTGGCTAAAGGGCTTCAATTGAATACTAGGTAGGTTAGCTTCTGGGATCATCCACCTGGAGGATGTCGGAGACTCCAGGCATGAGGATGTGTCCTCACAACCTTCGCGAGAACACCACATTTTCGGGTAATTTAGGTTACTCGTCTCGGAGGGCCGTGCGGTCGAGCCCCTCCTCCAACCTTAGATACATGATAGGTAGGGTCCTTACCTTTGTCCATTGGCCTCGCGGCCATTTCCCTACCCTTCTCCACTCCTATTTCCTACAACAGGGTCAGGGCGTACGTCCGGGCGGGACGTAGTGGACAGGCCTCCCCGTGGTCCCCGTGGTCGCGGTAGGTGCAGGACGGCGCAATGACCGACCGAAGTTTTCGGAGGTATAACGCTAGGTAGGAGAGCATTTTAGCCGGGAGGACTGCAATGCCGCGGCCGAACTGTCCATCCTGCGAGTAGCCCGCAGGCGCTGCTGGATTTTCTCCATCGCCCGTCTCGGGGCGGTCTTGCTAGATGGTAGATGTAATTGTAGCGTATGCTCAGAAGAGCGATGTCGCACGAGCACGTTATCCTTGGATACCGCGTTCTCACATTAGTTGTCCCTATCTACTACTTACTAATGAAATGGTGTTTGAGGCACAAACTAAATATTTATAGTGAAAAATCTGCAGCTATGCTATGTAAGAGTTTAAGACGCCGTGGCGTTTGATGTAAGCGATAAAAAGAATTCGAACGCCGCCGATATAATAACAAACGATACCGGCCAGCGCGGCATAGCTTTGCTCGAATATCAGACGAGCCGCCGAATCGGCGACGGATTGTAATTCCGCCGTTTTTATACAGAAACCGAGCGTATTAGGCAGTCTCTCTTCGACCGAGCTACGATTCACACCGTATGAAATACAGTATCTTTATATCCCAAAACCTTGGCCACTCAATTATCCTACAGCTATTAAAAGGAAAGTTAGATAGGGAAAGAATGTCTAGAATCAAAATAAATTAGATAAACATTAAATACTGTACACACTTGAGATATTTAGGAGTTATATTAGATGAAAAACTGAATTTTATTATGCATGCCAAATTTATAAAAAATAAATTAATTAACTTGATTATGGCTATAAAATGAATATCAAAAGAAAAATGGGGAATAAAATATCATACAAAAAAGATCTTATATAATATGGTAGCCATTCCTATTGCAACATATGCATCATCTGTATGGTATGATAGAACTACATTCTATGGTTAAAAGACACTTGATGGCGGCGCAACGTTCACTATTATTAATGGTTACAAAAGCGACACGTACAACATCGACAGTCGCTATGCAAGCAATAGCAGGCCTCATGCCACTAGATCTATCGATTATTGAAAGAGCACTAAAAACTAAAGTTAGGAAGAATAATTCAGTAAACTGGAAGACTTATAATTTTACAACTAAAGAATCTAAAGAAAACATATGGATAGAATTAGAATATCAGAAAATTGAGCAGGAAGTGCAAACGTGCTGGCAAGAGAGATGGGAGTTGGAACAAGCGGGAGACAAACATATCAATTCATTAATGACATAAAGTTTGCACAAGTAAATAATTAGTTCATACCAGATAGGCAAACAACAGGAATTCTTATAGGATATGGATCTATACGAAGTACTTTATTTAAACGAAAATCTGAAAGTAGTAACACTTGTCCCATATATCAAAGCATTGAAAAAACAGTAGAACATATGATACTAACATGTCCAGGCTATGAACCGATAAGATATCCAGAATTAATGTAATATAAAGAAAATACACATAAATTAATTGACACTCAGGAGAGTTTTAGACAATTTTCAAATTTTGTTGGAGAAATGTATAAAATTAGAGATACTTACCTTACGCTAGAATAATGGGTCCGCCTCCACGAGGCTAGGGACAGGCAACGGAAAGACATCCTTACGGCAAAGAGACCCAGATTTTGACGACTAATACAAATAACCTGAAAGAAAAAAGAAATATTAAACACAATGAAGTAATAACAAGAAAGAAATTTAGAACAAGAGTAATAGAAAAATGCAAGAGATAGAAAGCGGTAATGAGTTTATGCTCGAGCCGCAATTACATACATGAAATAAATGAAAAAAAAATGTCCCTATCTACTATCTAGCGAAACCACTGCCAAGGGAACGGGCTTGGAAAAATTAGCGGGGAAAGAAGACCCTGTTGAGCTTGACTCCAGTCTGGCATGTAAGGAGACATGAGAGGTGTAGCATAAGTGGGAGTTGGTAACATCGCCGGTGAAATACCACTACTTTCATCGTTTCCTTACTTACTCGGTTAGGCGGAGCGCGTGCCCCGTGGGCCTCGCGCCCCGGTGGTCACGGTGTTCTAGAGCCAAGCGTGTCAGAGTGGCGTGAGGCTTCGGCCGATCGCCGTTTATACTCCCGCGTGATCCGATTCAAGGACACTGTCAGGCGGGGAGTTTGACTGGGGCGGTACATCTGTCAAAGAATAACGCAGGTGTCCTAAGGCCAGCTCAGCGAGGACAGAAACCTCGCGTGGAGCAAAAGGGCAAAAGCTGGCTTGATCTCGATGTTCAGTACGCATAGAGACTGCGAAAGCACGGCCTATCGATCCTTTTGGCTTGAAGAGTTTTCAGCAAGAGGTGTCAGAAAAGTTATTACAGGGATAACTAGCTTGTGGCTGCCAAGCGTTCATAGCGACGTCGCTTTTTGATCCTTTGATGTCGGCTCTTCCTATCATTGCGAAGCAGAATTCGCCAAGCGTCGGATTGTTCACCCGCCAACAGGGAACGTGAGCTGGGTTTAGACCGTCGCAGGTTCGGACATTTGGTTCACGCACTCGGTCGAGCGGCCGGTGGTGTGAAGCTACCATCCGTGGGATTATGCCTGAACGCCTCTAAGGCCGTATCCTCTCTAGTCAAAGGTGGCAATGATATCTCTAGGAGTCTCGTGGGTCGAAAGGCTCAAAACAATGTGACACTACTAGGCGACCGGTCCACGGGGCCGGCCGTCGCGCGAGCCCGGTTTGCCGTACGGCACCACCGCCCGTCGACGGGATCCCACCGTCACGACGGCACGGCGTCTAGCGGTCGATCGTGGGTTTCGCGAGTTCGATGTCGAGACTCGGAATCGTCTGTAGACGACTTAGGTACCTGGCGGGGTGTTGTACTCGGTAGAGCAGTTACCACGCTGCGATCTGTTGAGACTTAGCCCTCGACTTGGGGATTCGTCTCGTACTCCTCGAGAGAGCGAGACCAGCGCTTCGACGAACGCGAAACAACACGTCGCGGGGGCTTGGCGGCAGGAACCGGTGAGCCGGCTCGAGAGCCAACACGCCGCGGGGGACTTGCGCTTCTCACTAGCTGCACACGGAGGTGTCGCCCGGAAAGCAACACGCCGGGAGGAACTTGCGGCACGACCCAGTCAGAAGCACCGGACGCGTCGCGCCATGAAGCAACACGCTGCGAGGGACTGGTCGCGGTCGCCTTCCGCTCCGGAGGTGTCGCCCTCGAAGCAACACGCCGCGAGGAACTTGCGGCACTAACCGGTCAATAGCACCGGTTCAATTTATCAAACGACACGGTAGTGTCTCGCACCAAGTATACGCGCAGCGAGACCGTACCGTGACACTATTACGCGAAGCGACGCTTTCGCAGACACTCAGATTATTAGATCTCAATAACCGCTGAACGGATCAACTTCTAAGTAGGCTCAATGGATAGCTTGGGGTCGAATTATATAATAAAAGTGTTTTTAGTTTTCCTGTACGTGCCCTACGAGCGGAGATATGGCGATGCAAAGTCTGAAATTGGAAAATTTCATTTAAGAAACGTCGTCGTCGTCGTCGTTTATACAGTTCGTTCTTTTTTGTCGAGATGGCAGTAGCTCCGTTTATACCGACCGGCGGAGATGCTATTGGTATATCCGTGTGACTCACACATAACGATCATATGTAGAGGCTCTACATTAGAATTGAGATATCGCGAATCTGATTGCGCTGACTTTTTGACAATCGTTTGTAGTTTCGTTTTGTTTGTAGTTGAACTGTGCAAAAGATATTAATTAACATTTGTTTAAATGAAAAATAGCTACCTTTGCCATTTGTTAAGATATCGCGAATCCACTTGCGCTGTCTTTTTCAAAATCGTTTCTAGTTGTTTCGTTTGTAGTTGAACTGTCAAAAGGTATTAACATTTGTGTAAATAAAAAATAGCTAACTTTGCCATTTGTTAAGATATCGATATAATTAAAAAAGTAAAATAGTAAAATATTTGGAATATTTATTATAAAGCTTATAATTGAGAATATTCACTCTTAATTCACTCTTCGTCTTTTTTTTATGTGCCCTTTATAAAAACACAAAGGTGCAATCGAGCCTAAATTTTAAGTTTTATGCCTTAAAATCTCATTGTAAATTATTGTTACAAAAGAACGCTATCGCAAAGTGAAAGATGTACCATGGTCATTGTCAAAAGTAATTGCTTCAAGAGAATTGTCAAAATCAAATATTACGGCAAAATATTGCTTGGGGGTTTTTTACATGGTTTACAAAATACAGATAATGTTTCGTGTTATACAAATCCTCATATAGTATAAAAAAGGATAATACTTCACACTACAAAATGTGTGAAATCACAACAAAATTACCTTTTTAAAAAAAGGTACAAAAAAGCGCCAAGTATACGCGCCCGAAGTTCTTTCAAAAAAGAATTCTACAAAACTAATGATATTAACAAATCATTTTGCTGATAATAAATGTTATTAATGCCGTTAATAAAAAGAAAAGAATAACATACTTCACACTACAAAATGTGTGAAATCACAATAAAATTACCTTTTTAAAAAAAGGTATAAAAAAGCGCCAAGTATAAACGCTCGCAGTTCTTTCAAACCCGAAATTCTTTCAAAAAAGAACTCTACAAAACTGATATCTTTCAAACCCGAAGTTCTTTCAAAAAAGAACTCTACAAAACTAATGATATCTTTCAAACCCGAAGTTCTTTCGAAAAAGAACTCTACAAAACTAATGATATTATTGATTGTTACGTATCAAACAATAACACTATTAATATAATGGCAATACGGCAATTGGCAAGACATCAATATTTTGAAAAGATTCGACAAGATGTTAGTGAGTTTATTATACATCTTATTAATAACATAGATAATATAAATAAAGAGTGTAATCGAGCATCAATTAAACATAATTTTGCGATGTAAGGTATGCAATTATACAAACACAAAAATTTATACAAATTATATATTATTGCTCCAATTATCTGACAATTTAAAAAAGTCATACACCTTACAAGAATTAATACAATGTAGTTTTTTACATTGGAATAATGTGGAAAAAATATATACTAATTGTGGTGCTACTTCTATACTTGCAAAGACTGACATAAGTATAACACGAAGTGTTATCATCTTACAGTTATTGTTATTTAAAATTAGTGATACAAAAATTATTAAAATAACAGATTTAAAAATTAAAGGTATACCTACGGAAAAGATCTCTATTGGTGCGAACATATATAAAATTATAGATTAGTGGAACTTTTCATGAAGGTAAAAGTACAATTGATGGACATTATACAAACATAGTACGTGCTAAAGGTACCGAATGGCAATTAATAAATGATTCGAAAGTACAAAAGTGCAGTTGACCTCGAAATGTTAAAAATGCAAATATATTTTTTGCAGAAAAAGTATAAATAAAAAATGTTTACAAAAAGCAATGAGATCATAAAAAAAACCTTATAAAGGTGAAAAAAGTACGCCAAGTACGTAAAAAATCTCACCTTGTACGCAACAAAAAGTTTAAAATGCTATTTATAAAAATCGAAACTAAATATGAAATTAATAGTTAACTAGCCAAGTACCTCGAAGCAATTCAGTTTGAGTATTTTATCCAAATGTTTTCCATTCATACTCTCTTATCACATGACGACATTGAAGTACTTGGCGTGCCCGGGTCGCATTAAAACATGTTATCCTACCTATAATCTGTACTTTACATGTAAATTATGTGTATCGACTAAGTAATGAAAAGAGATATTTATAATCACTTTCTTAGTTTGCAAAACTGTAAATGTGTTCATTTTATTTATAACTAACAAGATTTGTGAGTAATTATTGAAAATCAAGATCAAGAGACACGGTAGTGTCTCACGCCAAGTATACGCGCAGCGAGACCGCGCCGTGACTCTTTACGCGAAGCGACGCGTTCGCAGACACTCAGATTATTAGATCTCAATAACCGCTGAACGAATCAACTTCTAAGTAGGCTCAATGGATAGCTTGGGGTCGAATTACATGATAAAAGTGTTTTTATTTTTCCTGTACGTGCCCTACGAGCGGAGATATGGCGATGCAAAGTCTGAAATTGGAAAATTTCATTTAAGAAACGTCGTCGTCGTCGTTTGTACAGTTCGTTCTTTTTCGTCGAGATGGCAGCAGCTCCGTTTACGTGTGACACACACATAACGATCATATGTATGTAGAGGCTCTACATTAGAAAACTTTAACTTATCGACCCGACCGTCATGTGTAAGTCACACGGATATATGGACAGTATCTCCGCCGGTCGGTGTACAAGTGTACGACGCGATGTAGTGAAAGAACGCGTATTGGAGAGAGAAAAGATCTATTTGCGAGAGAACGAGTGAGTGAGTGAATGAGTAAGTGAGTGAGAGAGCGAGAGGGTGAGAGAGCGAGAGGGTGAGAGAGCGAGAGGGTGAGAGAGCGAGAGGGTGAGAGAGCGAGAGGGCGAGTGAGTGAGAGGGTGAGAGAGCGAGAGGGCGAGTGAGTGAGAGGGTGAGAGAGCGAGAGGGCGAGAGAGAGAGAGAGAGGGGGGGCGAGTGAGTGAGAGGGCGAGAGAGAGAGAGAGAGGGGGCGAGAGAGAGAGAGAGAGAGAGTGTATATATATTATACGTCTATGCGTGCAGCGCATAGCGATCCGAGACCGAGAGCGAGACATCAGTGGTCTCGAACCCTCGCCTCGTGAGAGTTACGTACTGTAATCCGGTAAGTATATTCAGTTTAGCGGCCTCATTAAGCTCTTTCGAGACGATTTACACGAAACGAAAGAATCTGGTAGAAAAAAGCGTCGCTCTGCCCCGCAAAGCGGGATATTAATCGTTAAAGGTGATCACTTTTCAGGTTAGGAAATCTGTCAAATACATTACTAAATATAATGACAGGTTTCCTAACTTAAAAAGTGGTTTACTTTAATGAGTGATATCTTGCTTCGCGGGGTAAATCGACGCTTTTTTCTGTCTAATTCTTTCGTTTCGCTCAAACAGTCTCGAAAGAGCTTAATGAGGCCACTAAACTGAATACTTACCGGATTACAATATGTAACTCAACTTTCTTTTCAGATCGGGAATATTTCTTATGTCCATATAATAATAATTGTATACACTAATTTGTGAAAAAGCGCGATTAGACAGTTTTATACATCTTTGAAGCTGACACGACGTTCTACGAATATCGAAAAAATATTAAAAGTTCTAATAGCACTTTTCATAGTTCTACAGCTCCTGATAAAAATTAAAAAGAGTTCTGTATTCCTTCTATTGAAAAATCGAAATTGAAAAAATGTGCGAACTTAGCGAATCTAGCACGGCACTTTCCCCTCTAAAGTACTAAAACGCGTGAAAAATTATTATTTTTGACTATAGTTCCCGATAGTTCTAATCGAGATTCATATATATACAGGGTGTTAAATTTCAAACGTACCAGGTGGAATATCTCGTAAACAATGCATTTTAGAAAAAAATGTTTCCTACAAAAGGTGTACGGTTTCGGAGGGAACATAACATAATAATATTCATATAACCGTGGGCGGCGCCTCCAAGGTCAAGTGGAGGTGAGAATGAATTTTTTAAATGGAAACCCATTTTTTTTATTGTTACATCTTTTTCTACTAATTAATTTGAACAACTTTTGTCTAAAGCATTTTTTTATTTACCTAATATTTTTAAGATATTCAAGAAAAACTTGATAACAAATTCAACATTCAGTTTACGATATTGAAGATTAACTGACGGCACGAAAGGACTCAGAAAAGAAAAAATAAAATAATTAATGAAGCAAATAAGAAATAGACTTTATTAATAAATCTTAATTAAAAAATGAAAGAATTTTTGCAAAAAGAATTATTAGAAAAAGTAACGAAGTCAACCAAATTCTTTACCATTTTTGCTTCACTACTTATTATTAGCCACAGGCTTACGTACAGTAGTCTGTTATTAATCTAACCAAGAATATTATTTACTTAGTAACCTAATCGACACTTTTATTATGTTAAAGGCTTTAGCTTGATAATAGTCTTAATATAAAAATATATAAAGTAATGTTAATAATATTAACATATATAAAGGGAGAAGAAAATATTAAAACCACAAAAACAATATATATGTATAACTTAGTTATTATGCTTTATGATAGATTTATTTAATTAATTCAGTCACGTTTATATATATTGTCTGAAACATAAAAACACAAAAACATACATAAAATCAGTAAAATATATAAAAACAGTTTTATATGTTCTAGCAGTTAAATAAAATAATTTTGAAACATTTATCATTAATAATTTGATAGATTTATAATATAATATTACGAGATTGGTAATATATAAGATCGTTTGAATTGTAATACCATGAAGGTTTTTGTAGGTATAGCAAAACCATTGAGATATTTAATATTGTTTATTATATAAAAAGTATTCATGTTAGTTGTAATAATTGAAAGAATTGGTTTGAAAATATATCTTATTATATGGTTATATAGCCATTGATAACTATTACAATTTGGCTTAATACATTTGGGTTATTGATAGGATAAAATATTTAATTATTTTTTATAACAAAGAAACAAATGGATTTGAAATGGATTTTATTATACTATAGTAAAGTCCTTTGCAAGTAGGTAATTTTCGTTAAAACCAATAAGGTCGGTTATTATATAAAAACGGGAAAAATCAATTTGTTATTTAGGACAAGAGTAAAATTAATGACGGCGGAATTGAGTTTTATTAAGTAACAGTGTAGCTTTGACAGTTATTATAATTTATGGAGACATTTGGTGTTGATTGTTGTATAAGGTAATAAGGTGTCATTAATAACAATTAAAGGAGTAAATTTTGGAATTGATTTTATTATACAATGAAATAGTTTTTGTGAGTATAGTAAATTGTATTACCACATTTGAAGTAATTTATCGTACAGGAAAATAAAGATTATTTTTATAACCTACAAGGAGAAAAATTTTATAAGTAAAAGAATATAGAATATTTATCTACATTCTTAGTCAAGAAGAAGTACATATTTAAACTTACGAAATTGCAATAAAATTTCACCAATGTTTTTGGGTCTAAAATTTGAACCGTAAGGAAATAATTTGTTATAATTATTTTGAAGCATCTAGGTCATAAGAGGAAATTAATAGGGACCTCAGATTTTGAAAATAATCATTTTTACGGAAGTGACCAACAACTTTTGGGAATCATCCTGTTTAGCTAGGCTGATGGTACCTTTGATGAAATTTTCCTTATCGCACCACGGGATCATTGAGAAACCGCAAAAATTGCAAAGTCACTATTCGTTAAACAAATCAGCGTTATTTTTCAATATTTATAGTGTAGAAAGTTTTAATGAAATATTAATAGTTTAGAAGTTACAAAGTTAAAAACAATTAAAGTCAAAATCAATTAGTGAGCAATTTAATATAAAAGGAAATAAGTTGTTAACCCAAAAATATTAAGAAAAGAATAAATCGTTAATTAATTATGAATAAAAGTATATTACACATGGTATTACATACATAGTAAGGATTATTGAATTTATTTAAAGGAATATTTTATGTTACGGAGCATTAATTTAAGTATATAATTATTACGGATTTAATCCGTTAATAATTAAGTGTATTAACCATACCATGTACGCACACACTTATATATGTGCGTATAATCCATAAAACAATTATTGGTTATTTAATATTTTATGAATTAAATAAGACTAAAATTGTATTGGAATAATAATTTTATACGGTTTAATTATAATATTAAACCCGGCACACCAATAGTTGCTTTATTAATAATTTATAATAACCAAAGAATAGACGTGCAAATGCATACACGTGTATATCTATATATAAGTATCCCTATAAGTATAAGACAATTATTGGTTGAGTGAGATTTTATAAGTTTATTAGAATGGTATATTGAAATAATAATTTTAGATGATTTAATTACATTATTAAAGGCTCATGATACCAATAATTGATTTTACAATAATTTATAATGATTATTGTTCAGCTGAGTGCGCCATATTATTAAGTAGACGTATGCAAGGTCTTATAATAATTCATGCATAAGACTAGGAGCATATAAAATGCATATGTCAAGCGTTATAATTTTAAGAATTACATTTGTGAACATTACAGAATTATTTAAATATTAATTTAAATAAGATAGTGAACACAGCGTTAAGAAACAAAGGAATAAAGATTTAAATTCACAAAGGATTATTATTTCATGATGACTAATTGTAAAAGACGGTGACTTGTCGGCACCTGATTGAAATAATAATCCAAGACCGCTGTCTTAATCAAAGGTTGAATAGATATCTCGAGCAAGACATATCGGCAGGAAGTTGCAGCTGCCATTTGATTCGGAGAAACTCCGGTTGATTAAAAAGTAACAGATGAGCGATAATTCTGTACTGAGAATTTCATGTTGAACTTACGCGTCAAAATACGTTTATCTTTTGTAAGCGTTGAGCTCACCGTTGAGCTCATCGTCCCCACTGACGCACCGTGAGACCAATCCCACCACTTAAGTTTTCGATCCACCATAAGAAGCTTCGAAAACGAAGAACCAATGAGTTAAGTGGGCAGAGTCCTCCCTACTATTTTAGTTTTTGCTTTAACCATGGTCCATTGTCAAAAGTAATTGCTTCAAGAGAATTGTCAAAATCAATATTACGGCAAAATATTGTTGGGGTTTTTTACATGGTTTACAAATACAGATAATGTTTCGTGTTACAATCCTCAGCTATAGGTATAAAAAGGATAATACTTCACACTACAAAATGTGTGAAATCACAACAAAATTACCTTTTAAAAAAAGGTACAAAAAAGCGCCAAGTATACGCGCCCGAAGTTCTTTCAAAAAAGAATTCTACAAAACTAATGATATTAACAAATCATTTTGCTGATAATAAATGTTATTAATGCCGTTAATAAAAAGAAAGAATAACATACTTCACACTACAAAATGTGTGAAATCACAAAAAAATTACCTTTTTAAAAAAAGGTATAAAAAGCGCCAAGTATAAACGCTCGCAGTTCTTTCAAACCGAAATTCTTTCAAAAGAATCTTACAAAACTATATCTTCAACCGAAGTTCTTCAAAAAAGAACTCTACAAAACTAATGATATCTTTAAACCCGAAGTTCTTTCGAAAAAGAACTCTACAAAACTAATGATATTATTGATTGTTACGTATCAAACAATAACACTATTAATATAATGGCAATACGGCAATTGGCAAGACATCAATATTTTGAAAAGATTCGACAAGATGTTAGTGAGTTTATTATACATCTTATTAATAACATAGATAATATAAATAAAGAGTGTAATCGAGCATCAATTAAACATAATTTTGCGATGTAAGGATGCAATTATACAAACACAAAAATTTATACAAATTATATATTATTGCTCCAATTATCTGACAATTTAAAAAAGTCATACACCTTACAAGAATTAATACAATGTAGTTTTTTACATTGGAATAATGTGGAAAAAATATATACTAATTGTGGTGCTACTCTTATACTTGCAAGACTGACATAAGTATAACACGAAGTGTTATCATCTTACAGTTATTGTTATTTAAAATTAGTGATACAAAAATTATTAAAATAACAGATTTAAAAATTAAAGGTATACCTACGGAAAAGATCTCTATTGGTGCGAACATATATAAAATTATAGATTAGTGGAACTTTTCATGAAGGTAAAGTACAATTGATGGACATTATACAAACATAGTACGTGCTAAAGGTACCGAATGGCAATTATAAATGATTCGAAAGTACAAAAGTGCAGTTGACCTCGAAATGTTAAAAATGCAAATATATTTTTTGCAGAAAAAGTATAAATAAAATGTTTACAAAAAGCAATGAGATCATAAAAAAAACCTTATAAGGTGAAAAAAGTACGCCAAGTACGTAAAAATATCTCACCTGTACGCAACAAAAAGTTTAAAATGCTATTTATAAAAATCGAAACTAAATATGAAATTAATAGTTAACTAGCCAAGTACTCGAAGCAATTCAGTTTGAGTATTTTATCCAAATGTTTTCCATTCATACTCTCTTATCACATGACGACATTGAAGTACTTGGCGTGCCCGGGTCGCATTAAACATGTTATCCTACCTATAATCTGTACTTTACATGTAAATTATGTGTATCGACTAAGTAATGAAAAGAGATATTTATAATCACTTTCTTAGTTTGCAAAACTGTAAATGTGTTCATTTTATTTAATAACTAACAAGATTTGTGAGTAATTATTGAAAATCAAGATCAAGAGACACGGTAGTGTCTCACGCCAAGTATACGCGCAGCGAGACGCGCCGTGACTCTTTACGCGAAGCGACGCGTTTCGCAACACTCAGATTATTAGATCTCAATAACCGCTGAACGAATCAACTTCTAAGTAGCTCAATGGATAGCTTGGGTCGAATTACATGATAAAAGTGTTTTTATTTTTCCTGTACGTGCCCTACGAGCGGAGATATGGCGATGCAAAGTCTGAAATTGGAAAATTTCATTTAAGAAACGTCGTGTCGTCGTTTGTACAGTTCGTTCTTTTTCGTCGAGATGGCAGCAGCTCCGTTTACGTGTGACACACACATAACGATCATATGTATGTAGAGGCTCTACATTAGAAAACTTTAACTTATCGACCCGACCGTCATGTGTAAGTCACACGGATATATGGACAGTATCTCCGCCGGTCGGTGTACAAGTGTACGACGCGATGTAGTGAAAGAACGCGTATTGAGAGAGAAAAGATCTATTTGCGAGAGAACGAGTGAGTGAGTGAATAGTAAGTGAGTGAGAGAGCGAGAGGTGAGAGAGCGAGAGGGTGAGAGAGCGAGAGGGAGAGGAGAGGGTGAGAGAGCGAGAGGGCGAGTGAGTGAGAGGGTGAGAGAGCGAGAGGGCGAGTGAGTGAGAGGGTGAGAGAGCGAGAGGGCGAGAGAGAGAGAGAGGGGGGGGCGAGTGAGTGAGAGGGCGAGAGAGAGAGAGAGAGGAGAGAGAGAGACGAGAGAGAGAGAGAGAGAGAGTGTATATATATTATACGTCTATGCGTGCAGCGCATAGCGATCCGAGACCGAGAGCGAGACATCAGTGGTCTCGAACCCTCGTCCTCGTGAGAGTTACGTACTGTAATCCGGTAAGTATATTCAGTTTAGCGGCCTCATTAAGCTTTTCGAGACGATTTACACGAAACGAAAGAATCTGGTAGAAAAGCGTCGCTCTGCCCGCAAAGCGGGATATTAACGTTAAAGGTGATCACTTTTCAGGTTAGGAAATCTGTCAAATACATTACTAAATATAATGACAGTTTCCTAACTTAAAAAGGTTTACTTTAATGAGTGATATCTTGCTTCGCGGGGTAAATCGACGCTTTTTTCTGTCTAATTCTTTCGTTTCGCTCAAAAGTTCGAAAGAGCTTAATGAGGCCACTAAACTGAATACTTACCGGATTACAATATGTAACTCAACTTTCTTTTCAGATCGGGAATATTTCTTATGTCCATATAATAATAATTGTATACACTAATTTGTGAAAAAGCGCGATTAGACAGTTTTATCATCTTTGAAGCTGACACGACGTTCTACGAATATCGAAAAAATATTAAAAGTTCTAATAGCACTTTTCATAGTTCTACAGCTCCTGATAAAAATTAAAAAGAGTTCTGATTCCTTCTATTGAAAAATCGAAATTGAAAAAATGTGCGAACTTAGCGAATCTAGCACGGCACTTTCCCCTCTAAAGTACTAAAAGCGTGAAAAATTATTATTTTTGACTATAGTTCCGATAGTTCTAATCGAGATTCATATATATACAGGGTGTTAAATTTCAACGTACCAGGTGGAATATCTCGTAAACAATTCATTTTGAAAAAAATGTTTCCTACAAAAGGTGTACGGTTTCGGAGGGAACATAACATAATAATATTCATATAACCGTGGCGGCGCCTCCAAGGTCAAGTGGAGTGAGAATGAATTTTTTAAATGGAAACCCATTTTTTTTATTGTTACATCTTTTTCTACTAATTAATTTGAACAACTTTTGTCTAAAGCATTTTTATTTACCTAATATTTTTAGATATATTCAAGAAAAACTTGATAACAAATTCAACTTTCAGTTTACGATATTGAAGATTAACTGACGGCACGAAAGGACTCAGAAAAGAAAAAATAAAATAATTAATGAAGCAAATAGAAATAGACTTTATTAATAAATCTTAATTAAAAAATGAAGAATTTTTGCAAAAAGAATTATTAGAAAAAGTAACGAAGTCAACCAAATTCTTTACCATTTTTGCTTCACTACTTATTATTAGCCACAGGCTTACGTACAGTAGTCTGTTATTAATCTAACCAAGAATATTATTTACTTAGTAACCTAATCGACACTTTATTATGTTAAAGGCTTTAGCTTGATAATAGTCTTAATATAAAAATATATAAAGTAATTTAATAATATTAACATATATAAAGGGAGAAGAAAATATTAAAACCACAAAAACAATATAGACGACTAATACAAATAACCTGAAAGAAAAAAGAAATATTAAACACAATGAAGTAATACACAAGAAAGAAATTTAGAACAAGAGTAATAGAAAATGCAAGAGATAGAAAGCGGTAATGAGTTTATGCTCGAGCGCAATTACATACATGAAATAAATGAAAAAAAAATGTCCCTATCTACTATCTAGCGAAACCACTGCCAAGGGAACGGGCTTGGAAAAATTAGCGGGAAAGAAGACCCTGTTGAGCTTGACTCCAGTCTGGCATGTAAGGAGACATGAGAGGTGTAGCATAAGTGGGAGTTGGTAACATCGCCGGTGAAATACCACTACTTTCATCGTTTCCTTACTTACTCGGTTAGGCGGAGCGCGTGCCCCGTGGGCCTCGCGCCCCGGTGGTCACGGTTTCTAGAGCCAAGCGTGTCAGAGTGGCGTGAGGCTTCGGCCGATCGCCGTTTATACTCCCGCGTGATCCGATTCAAGGACACTGTCAGGCGGGGAGTTTGACTGGGCGGTACATCTGTCAAAGAATAACGCAGGTGTCCTAAGGCCAGCTCAGCGAGGACAGAAACCTCGCGTGGAGCAAAAGGGGCAAAAGCTGGCTTGATCTCGATGTTCAGTACGCATAGAGACTGCGAAAGCACGGCCTATCGATCCTTTTGGCTTGAAGAGTTTTCAGCAAGAGGTGTCAGAAAAGTTATTACAGGGATAACTAGCTTGTGCTGCCAAGCGTTCATAGCGACGTCGCTTTTTGATCCTTTGATGTCGGCTCTTCCTATCATTGCGAAGCAGAATTCGCCAAGCGTCGGATTGTTCACCCGCCAACAGGGAACGTGAGCTGGGTTTAGACCGTCGCAGGTTCGGACATTTGGTTCACGCACTCGGTCGAGCGGCCGGTGGTGCGAAGCTACCATCCGTGGGATTATGCCTGAACGCCTCTAAGGCCGTATCCTCTCTAGTCAAAGGTGGCAATGATATCTCTAGGAGTCTCGTGGGTCGAAAGGCTCAAACAATGTGACACTACTAGGCGACCGGTCCACGGGGCCGGCCGTCGCGCGAGCCCGGTTTGCCGTACGGCACCACCGCCCGTCGACGGGATCCCACCGTCACGACGGCACGGCGTCTAGCGGTCGATCGTGGGTTTCGCGAGTTCGATGTCGAGACTCGGAATCGTCTGTAGACGACTTAGGTACCTGGCGGGGTGTTGTACTCGGTAGAGCAGTTACCACGCTGCGATCTGTTGAGACTTAGCCCTCGACTTGGGGATTCGTCTCGTACTCCTCGAGAGAGCGAGACCAGCGCTTCGACGAACGCGAAACAACACGCCGCGGGGCTTGGCGGCAGGAACCGGTGAGCCGGCTCGAGAGCCAACACGCCGCGGGGGACTTGCGCTTCTCACTAGCTGCACACGGAGGTGTCGCCCGGAAAGCAACACGCCGGGAGGAACTTGCGGCACGACCCAGTCAGAAGCACCGGACGCGTCGCGCCATGAAGCAACACGCTGCGAGGGACTGGTCGCGGTCGCCTTCCGCTCCGGAGGTGTCGCCCTCGAAGCAACACGCCGCGAGGAACTTGCGGCACTAACCGGTCAATAGCACCGGTTCAATTTATCAAACGACACGGTAGTGTCTCGCACCAAGTATACGCGCAGCGAGACCGTACCGTGACACTATTACGCGAAGCGACGCTTTCGCAGACACTCAGATTATTAGATCTCAATAACCGCTGAACGGATCAACTTCTAAGTAGGCTCAATGGATAGCTTGGGGTCGAATTATATAATAAAAGTGTTTTTAGTTTTCCTGTACGTGCCCTACGAGCGGAGATATGGCGATGCAAAGTCTGAAATTGGAAAATTTCATTTAAGAAACGTCGTCGTCGTCGTCGTTTATACAGTTCGTTCTTTTTTGTCGAGATGGCAGTAGCTCCGTTTATACCGACCGGCGGAGATGCTATTGGTATATCCGTGTGACTCACACATAACGATCATATGTAGAGGCTCTACATTAGAATTGAGATATCGCGAATCTGATTGCGCTGACTTTTTGACAATCGTTTGTAGTTTCGTTTTGTTTGTAGTTGAACTGTGCAAAAGATATTAATTAACATTTGTTTAAATGAAAAATAGCTACCTTTGCCATTTGTTAAGATATCGCGAATCCACTTGCGCTGTCTTTTTCAAAATCGTTTCTAGTTGTTTCGTTTGTAGTTGAACTGTCAAAAGGTATTAACATTTGTGTAAATAAAAAATAGCTAACTTTGCCATTTGTTAAGATATCGATATAATTAAAAAAGTAAAATAGTAAAATATTTGGAATATTTATTATAAAGCTTATAATTGAGAATATTCACTCTTAATTCACTCTTCGTCTTTTTTTTATGTGCCCTTTATAAAAACACAAAGGTGCAATCGAGCCTAAATTTTAAGTTTTATGCCTTAAAATCTCATTGTAAATTATTGTTACAAAAGAACGCTATCGCAAAGTGAAAGATGTACCATGGTCATTGTCAAAAGTAATTGCTTCAAGAGAATTGTCAAAATCAAATATTACGGCAAAATATTGCTTGGGGGTTTTTTACATGGTTTACAAAATACAGATAATGTTTCGTGTTATACAAATCCTCATATAGTATAAAAAAGGATAATACTTCACACTACAAAATGTGTGAAATCACAACAAAATTACCTTTTTAAAAAAAGGTACAAAAAAGCGCCAAGTATACGCGCCCGAAGTTCTTTCAAAAAAGAATTCTACAAAACTAATGATATTAACAAATCATTTTGCTGATAATAAATGTTATTAATGCCGTTAATAAAAAGAAAAGAATAACATACTTCACACTACAAAATGTGTGAAATCACAATAAAATTACCTTTTTAAAAAAAGGTATAAAAAAGCGCCAAGTATAAACGCTCGCAGTTCTTTCAAACCCGAAATTCTTTCAAAAAGAACTCTACAAAACTGATATCTTTCAAACCCGAAGTTCTTTCAAAAAAGAACTCTACAAAACTAATGATATCTTTCAAACCCGAAGTTCTTTCGAAAAAGAACTCTACAAAACTAATGATATTATTGATTGTTACGTATCAAACAATAACACTATTAATATAATGGCAATACGGCAATTGGCAAGACATCAATATTTTGAAAAGATTCGACAAGATGTTAGTGAGTTTATTATACATCTTATTAATAACATAGATAATATAAATAAAGAGTGTAATCGAGCATCAATTAAACATAATTTTGCGATGTAAGGTATGCAATTATACAAACACAAAAATTTATACAAATTATATATTATTGCTCCAATTATCTGACAATTTAAAAAAGTCATACACCTTACAAGAATTAATACAATGTAGTTTTTTACATTGGAATAATGTGGAAAAAATATATACTAATTGTGGTGCTACTTCTATACTTGCAAAGACTGACATAAGTATAACACGAAGTGTTATCATCTTACAGTTATTGTTATTTAAAATTAGTGATACAAAAATTATTAAAATAACAGATTTAAAAATTAAAGGTATACCTACGGAAAAGATCTCTATTGGTGCGAACATATATAAAATTATAGATTAGTGGAACTTTTCATGAAGGTAAAAGTACAATTGATGGACATTATACAAACATAGTACGTGCTAAAGGTACCGAATGGCAATTAATAAATGATTCGAAAGTACAAAAGTGCAGTTGACCTCGAAATGTTAAAAATGCAAATATATTTTTTGCAGAAAAAGTATAAATAAAAAATGTTTACAAAAAGCAATGAGATCATAAAAAAAACCTTATAAAGGTGAAAAAAGTACGCCAAGTACGTAAAAAATCTCACCTTGTACGCAACAAAAAGTTTAAAATGCTATTTATAAAAATCGAAACTAAATATGAAATTAATAGTTAACTAGCCAAGTACCTCGAAGCAATTCAGTTTGAGTATTTTATCCAAATGTTTTCCATTCATACTCTCTTATCACATGACGACATTGAAGTACTTGGCGTGCCCGGGTCGCATTAAAACATGTTATCCTACCTATAATCTGTACTTTACATGTAAATTATGTGTATCGACTAAGTAATGAAAAGAGATATTTATAATCACTTTCTTAGTTTGCAAAACTGTAAATGTGTTCATTTTATTTATAACTAACAAGATTTGTGAGTAATTATTGAAAATCAAGATCAAGAGACACGGTAGTGTCTCACGCCAAGTATACGCGCAGCGAGACCGAGCCGTGACTCTTTACGCGAAGCGACGCGTTCGCAAACACTCAGATTATTAGATCTCAATAACCGCTGAACGAATCAACTTCTAAGTAGGCTCAATGGATAGCTTGGGGTCGAATTACATGATAAAAGTGTTTTTATTTTTCCTGTACGTGCCCTACGAGCGGAGATATGGCGATGCAAAGTCTGAAATTGGAAAATTTCATTTAAGAAACGTCGTTGTCGTCGTTTGTACAGTTCGTTCTTTTTCGTCGAGATGGCAGCAGCTCCGTTTACGTGTGACACACACATAACGATCATATGTATGTAGAGGCTCTACATTAGAAAACTTTAACTTATCGACCCGACCGTCATGTGTAAGTCACACGGATATACGGACAGTATCTCCGCCGGTCGGTGTACAAGTGTACGACGCGATGTAGTGAAAGAACGCGTATTGGAGAGAGAAAAGATCTATTTGCGAGAGAACGAGTGAGTGAGTGAATGAGTAAGTGAGTGAGAGAGCGAGAGGGTGAGAGAGCGAGAGGGTGAGAGAGCGAGAGGGCGAGTGAGTGAGAGGGTGAGAGAGCGAGAGGGCGAGTGAGTGAGAGGGTGAGAGAGCGAGAGGGCGAGAGAGAGAGAGAGGGGGGGGCGAGTGAGTGAGAGGGCGAGAGAGAGAGAGAGAGGGGGCGAGAGAGAGAGAGAGAGAGAGAGAGAGAGAGAGAGTGTGTATATATATTATACGTCTATGCGTGCAGCGCATAGCGATCCGAGACCGAGAGCGAGACATCAGTGGTCTCGAACCCTCGTCTCGTGAGAGTTACGTACTGTAATCCGGTAAGTATATTCAGTTTAGCGGCCTCATTAAGCTTTTTCGAGACGATTTACACGAAACGAAAGAATCTGGTAGAAAAAAGCGTCGCTCTGCCCCGCAAAGCGGGATATTAATCGTTAAAGGTGATCACTTTTCAGGTTAGGAAATCTGTCAAATACATTACTAAATATAATGACAGATTTCCTAACTTAAAAAGTGGTTTACTTTAATGAGTGATATCTTGCTTCGCGGGGTAAATCGACGCTTTTTTCTGTCTAATTCTTTCGTTTCGCTCAAAACGTTTCGAAAGAGCTTAATGAGGCCACTAAACTGAATACTTACCGGATTACAATATGTAACTCAACTTTCTTTTCAGATCGGGAATATTTCTTATGTCCATATAATAATAATTGTATACACTAATTTGTGAAAAAGCGCGATTAGACAGTTTTATTCATCTTTGAAGCTGACACGACGTTCTACGAATATCGAAAAAATATTAAAAGTTCTAATAGCACTTTTCATAGTTCTACAGCTCCTGATAAAAATTAAAAAGAGTTCTGCATTCCTTCTATTGAAAAATCGAAATTGAAAAAATGTGCGAACTTAGCGAATCTAGCACGGCACTTTCCCCTCTAAAGTACTAAAACGCGTGAAAAATTATTATTTTTGACTATAGTTCCCGATAGTTCTAATCGAGATTCATATATATACAGGGTGTTAAATTTCAAACGTACCAGGTGGAATATCTCGTAAACAATTCATTTTAGAAAAAAATGTTTCCTACAAAAGGTGTACGGTTTCGGAGGGAACATAACATAATAATATTCATATAACCGTGGGCGGCGCCTCCAAGGTCAAGTGGAGGTGAGAATGAATTTTTTAAATGGAAACCCATATTTTTTATTGTTACATCTTTTTCTACTAATTAATTTGAACAACTTTTGTCTAAAGCATTTTTTTATTTACCTAATATTTTTAAGATAATCAAGAAAAACTTGATAACAAATTCAACATTCAGTTTACGATATTGAAGATTAACTGACGGCACGAAAGGACTCAGAAAAGAAAAAATAAAATAATTAATGAAGCAAATAAGAAATAGACTTTATTAATAAATCTTAATTAAAAAATGAAAGAATTTTTGCAAAAAGAATTATTAGAAAAAGTAACGAAGTCAACCAAATTCTTTACCATTTTTGCTTCACTACTTATTATTAGCCACAGGCTTACGTACAGTAGTCTGTTATTAATCTAACCAAGAATATTATTTACTTAGTAACCTAATCGATACATTTATTATGTTAAAGGCTTTAGCTTGATAATAGTCTTAATATAAAAATATATAAAGTAATATTAATAATATTAACATATATAAAGGGAGAAGAAAATATTAAAACCACAAAAACAATATATATGTATAACTTAGTTATTATGCTTTATGATAGATTTATTTAATTAATTCAGTCACGTTTATATATATTGTCTGAAACATAAAAACACAAAAACATACATAAAATCAGTAAAATATATAAAAACAGTTTTATATGTTCAAGCAGTTAAATAAAATAAGTTTGAAACATTTATCATTAATAATTTGATAGATTTATAATATAATATTACGAGATTAGTAATATTTAAGATCGTTTGAATTGTAATACCATGAAAGTTTTTGTAGGTGTAGCAAAACCATTGAGAAATTAATATTGTTATTATATAAAAAGTATTCATGTAGTTGTAATAATTGAAAGAATTGGTTTGAAATATATCTTATTATATGGTTATATAGCCATTGATAACTATTACAATTTGGCTTAATACATTTGGGTTATTGATAGGATAAAATATTTAATTATTTTTTTATAACAAAGAAACAAATGGATTTGAAATGGATTTTATTATACTATAGTAAAGTCCTTTGCAAGTAGGTAATTTTCGTTAAAACCAATAGGTCGGTTATTATATAAAAACGGGAAAAATCAATTTGTTATTTAGGACAAGAGTAAAATAATGACGGCGGAATTGAGTTTTATTAAGTACGTGTAGCTTTGACAGTTATTATAATTTATGGAGACATTTGGTGTTGATTGTTGTATAAGGTAATAAGTGTCATTAATAACAATTAAAGGAGTAAATTTTGGAATTGATTTTATTATACAATGAAATAGTTTTTGTGAGTATAGTAAATTGTATTACCACATTTGAAGTGATTTATCGTATAAAAAATTAAAGATTATTTTATTAACATAAAAGGAGAAACATTTTATAAGTAAAAGAATATAGAATATTTATCTACATTCTTAGTCAAGAAGAAGTACATATTTAAACTTACGAAATTGCAATAAAATTTCACCAATGTTTTTGGGTCTAAAATTTGAACCGTAAGGAAATAATTTGTTATAATAATATTGAAGTATCTAGGTCATAAGAGGAAACTAATAGGGACCTCAGATTTTGAAAATAATCATTTTTACGGAAGTGACCAACAACTTTTGGGAATCATCATGTTTAGCTAGGCTGATGGTACCTTTGATGAAATTTTCCTTATCGCACCACGGGATCATTGAGAAACCGCAAAAATTGCAAAGTCACTATTCGTTAAACAAATCAGCGTTATTTTTCAATATTTATAGTGTAGAAAGTTTTAATGAAATATTAATAGTTTAGAAGTTACAAAGTTAAAAACAATTAAAGTCAAAATCAATTAGTGAGCAATTTAATATAAAAGGAAATAAGTTGTTAACCCAAAAATATTAAGAAAAGAATAAATCGTTAATTAATTATGAATAAAAGTATATTACACATGGTATTACATACATAGTAAGGATTATTGAATTTATTTAAAGGAATATTTTATGTTACGGAGCATTAATTTAAGTATATAATTATTACAGATTTAATCCGTTAATAATTAAGTGTATTAACCACACCATGTACGCACACACTTATATATGTGCGTATAATCCATAAAACAATTATTGGTTATTTAATATTTTATGAATTAATTAAGACTAACATTGTATTGGAATAATAATTTTATACGGTTTAATTATAATATTAAACCCGGCACACCAATAGTTGCTTTATTAATAATTTATAATAACCAAAGAATAGACGTGCAAATGCATACACGTGTATATCTATATATAAGTATCCCTATAAGTATAAGACAATTATTGGTTGAGTGAGATTTTATAAGTTTATTAGAATGGTATATTGAAATAATAATTTTAGATGATTTAATTACATTATTAAAGGCTCATGATACCAATAATTGATTTTACAATAATTTATAATGATTATTGTTCAGCTGAGTGCGCCATATTATTAAGTAGACGTATGCAAGGTCTTATAATAATTCATGCATAAGACTAGGAGCATATAAAATGCATATGTCAAGCGTTATAATTTTAAGAATTACATTTGTGAACATTACAGAATTATTTAAATATTAATTTAAATAAGATAGTGAACACAGCGTTAAGAAACAAAGGAATAAAGATTTAAATTCACAAAGGATTATTATTTCATGATGACTAATTGTAAAAGACGGTGACTTGTCGGCACCTGATTGAAATAATAATCCAAGACCGCTGTCTTAATCAAAGGTTGAATAGATATCTCGAGCAAGATATATCGGCAGGAAGTTGCAGCTGCCATTTGATTCGGAGAAACTCCGGTTGATTAAAAAGTATAACAGATGAGCGATAATTCTGTACTGAGAATTTTATGTTGAACTTACGCGTCAAAATACGTTTATCTTTTGTAAGCGTTGAGCTCACCGTTGAGCTCATCGTCCCCACTAGACGCACCGTGAGACCAATCCCACCACTTAAATTTTCGATCCCACCATAAGAAGCTTCGAAAACGAAGAACCAATGAGTTAAGTGGTAAGAGCCTCCCTACTATTTTAGTTTTTGCTTTAACCGTAGCGTCCCCACTTATTGTAATCCCTTCTCTAGCTACAGGGACCCCGTCCCCACGCATCATAATTTTCAAGTATATAACGTGGTGCAGCAGCCAGAGAAACACTTTTTTACTTTTACTTTTGACTACATTATAATTATTATTACTTTACATCTTTTCATTACGACTACTATTATTGTAGTCGCTAGCTAGCGTAAATTCGCTAACTAAGCGTAAAATATAACGTAGAGCCAGTGAAGTTCGAGTTATTACCGAAGTCTGATTGACTTATTCTTTTGCTGCTACATCATCAAGTGCTTCCTGACCTGAGGGTTAGATCTGTGCGAACGCTTGTGAGTAGATTTGTTTCATTATTTTATACTCGCTGCTCTTATGGAACGTTATACCTGTACTCCACATACATACTATACATTTTGACAGATTTATAAAGCTTCAATACATTATTACACTTACAGTTACTTAATATTTTGATTTATAATTATTTGTGAAACAATTACTGGCCTGAGGGTTCACATTTATAACATTTGTGAATAAAATTATTTCGAGTGACACATACACTCATATTGTAACCAAGTTCTATACTACACTTGATTTCAGTAATAAACTTTTGATTAATTTGGTTGTTCATTAAATATACCCTTCAAATATTATTGTATTAATCATTGAGAATAATGTTAGTGGTACAACAGTTGCGAACAATTATATTTCAACTTTAACTTTCGTTCAGAATCGCTCGCCAGCGTAAATTCGCAGCGAAGCGTCATCCTATATTGAATATATAGTGCATGAATGCATTAATTCTTTCAATTTAATTGTGCGAGGCATACCCATTTATTTCAATTATATTAAAAGCGTTAATTCGCTTTTTCCCTTTGAATACCATTAACAGCGACTTCATTCGCTGTGATTTATCCTTTGAAAACATTCGAGGGCGAACATTCGCTTTCCATACCTGTCATATACTACAGCGTGTATAGCCGTCATTTTCTCATGCCTTAGCCCGGTATAAGAGCATATATGTCTCATTACACAATTAAGTCACCTTTAATATTAAAGTGAATTAAAATCAAATCATACCATTATTTGAAGGATAATTCGATTATAAACATTAATTTAACAATTGCAGTACAAGTTTATTACATTTATGTACTTAAATCAAGTGATCATGATAAAAGTCCGACTTACGCTAGTGACAATAGTACGACTTACGCTAGTGACAATATTAAGAGATTGCTGACTTACCATAAAGCAGTGCATGGTGAATTAATAACTTTAATTATGGTTACAGTATATCACTAACAAGATTTGAGTTTAATAAATTACATAATTTTCGTTTATTGTATTGTTAAGTACGAACATAGATTCATTCGTCTGACCAATTCCTTATGTACACTACGTCTGACCAATTCATTATACATTCTACCTGATATATTCAATTTAGTCACAGGAGGTATATTTTATTTAATTAACAAATAAAGCATTACGAAATTATGAATAATAATTAATAACGAATTAGAATCAATATTAATTTGTTTTAAATCACTATTTTATTCTTCAACTCCATCACCGTGTATGAGCATAAAAGTGCTCGACTCCTTACCTTGTGTTACATTTCACTTATTATAAAGAAAGGCATAGTAACCTGCCTACTTTTCTTTTGAGATATTTTATTTTATTCAATCCTTTGCATATGAACATTATTATTGCTCATCCTTTCCGTTTTTCCATTCGAATAATAATTAGTAAGAGCGAAGTGATGCCCCTTATTTCCATATTATACTACTTCTGTACACTACACAGCGACATTACGCTACGATTTCCTTTTCAATATTTTCCTATTTTTATACCGTAATTTTGTTGAAGAATTAAAAGAGATAATAATTTAAATTTATTTTTCATAGAGAGATACCAAGTTACAATCAAAATTGACTTACAATATTATTATATTTTTGACAATCACGATTTCATCACCGTAAGAGTTAATCGCAAGCTCTCTCCATTCCCGGGTAAAGTCGGTGTATGCAGATTGACCCATAATCAAAAGAGAGCACCTGAAATCAAATCACCTGAGGGATAGATTTGGGACCGGTACCTGATCGTCTACATTCTCACTTCCCCGGACGTGACACTATTACCAACTTACATCGGCCTGCCTAATGATAAATTAATGAAGTTATTGACTCACTCAAAGTAAAATTCAGAATATTACTACAGCTTTCTAATGATAAGTTAATGAAGGTGATTAACTCATTCAAAGTAAAGGTCAGAACAGTGTTGCAGTCGTCCATTAATGAGCTAATGAGGTTGATTCATTATAATACAACCCGATGGCACTTTGCGTGATCACGCGCGGATACAAAGACGTCGAAACACAAGCCGCGTTATGCGAAAAATGCAAATCCTCACGAATCGGACCTATCTATCATAACGCGTACGCGAAAACGGAGACTCATAAAT
The DNA here is from genome assembly GCF_003672135.1 of Ooceraea biroi. Lineage (NCBI taxonomy): Eukaryota > Metazoa > Arthropoda > Insecta > Hymenoptera > Formicidae > Ooceraea > Ooceraea biroi. Next base: position 4,789,440 of record NC_039518.1, on the reverse strand, counting down.
TGAACATCGGGCCCCGTGTGATTGATGTAATCTGTATCTATTGTTCCGCATCATTAACGACCTACCGACCGGCCCATAGATGCACGCATTGTTATAACGAAATGATCGGTTTAATTAGGGGGAAGTAAATTCAAATAAATTCGCCATCGGCCACCCCGTTATTGAACCGAAATTTTTCACAAAGAGCGACCCTGCCACCCTTCCGCGGGAACTGCACTCCTGGCGAAATCACTCTGATCACGAGTACCCCCGGGTAGAATCCTCGGATTCGGTAACCCGAAACAGTGATCTAGTCCCGTGCTACACGTCCGAGTCCTGCATTCCAAAATTTGCAGCCGCGATTAGCCGGGACGTAACACCACACAACATTCTTATTCTCTTTCCTTTTATATGATTCACCTTGTGTATTCTCAACACATTGTCATGGTAAAATAAATCAGGCGTAACACGATACAATTAAAACTATAGTTAACGTTGTAGTATTGTGTAGTACATGTTCAACGCTCAAATGTTCGAGTAACTGTAACTGTACGTAGACTTTAGAATCACGACGCTTACATATGATGCTTGTACAATGTTAGTACTTTTCTATTATTGTTTATATTAAAAAGTCTTACTTATTATATCAATTATGTTTCGTGCATTCTATATACACAAGTACATGAGTTATCAACGTCAATTACTTGAATATTTGAACGCTGAAATTTGATCGCAATGATCACTAAAGATTGAAAATTCGATTTTTTTTATTATGCGCAATTTTGTGTCGTACTGACATTTTATAAATGCTTACTAGTTCGTCCTGTTTGAGAAATAATCTTAAGCCCCCCTTTATCATTTGATGTCGCCACCCTTGACGCGACGACCGCGCACGGCGGGTGAGACGCCGCGCCATCAGACGGGCTACTTCGCATATTAATCAGTTCGTTAGTCACGCCGGCCATGAGCTGACAGCGAATGCGAGTTCTCTTAGCGTAGTTTAGCATAGTTTAGTTCGTAGTTTCTCATAAGGTGCATCTCACGGGTCTAAGTGTTCAGCTCGACACAGTAGATCGCTCAGCTCATTCTTCCGCGAGTTACTCGTATCAATAATATTGGTAGCCCGCGCGAAGCTCACCCGGCACGTGCGTGACACGTACACCGCGAGGCCGGTGTCTCTCATCGCGATCCACGACCACGAGTCGTATTAATAAAATCTGCTCGCTCGTGTGACTCGCAAGTGTATATAGTGTACAAAAGGTTCGGCTCAACTACATGTGTATAGTGTAAATACTGACAGCTCAAATACATTGTTAAACTCAACTCAGTGCGTGATTCATTTATGCCACCCGTTGCATCTACCTATTCCACTGCGCGCTAACACCTTACGCGCGAAAGCTCAAACAATTTCTGGTCCTTCGAGCCGGATCAACGCGGTGGGTAAAGGTGACTCTCATCAATCGGTGACACTCAGTGACGCTCATCTCGCGCAGTGCAACACCTTACGCGCGAAAGCTCAAACATCATCCAATATTCTGTATTGCGATTTGTATAAGAAATGTGTGTTTCTTTTCACAAGCGTAGACGCATATATAATATTATTTTAATGAAATTTTAATGATTAATTAAAATGTATTCCTTTCCTTTAAAAAAAACTAATAAATGCCAATTTCATGAGATTTTGTGATTAATTATTGAGCTCATTTAGATTATCAATCTTGGCATATATCGAAAATCATTAGATTGGGCTTAGAATCGGGTTCTTTATTGGTCCTAGCAGAAAGCCAATATTGAGCTTATATTGGTTGCGAATCTTGGGCTTAGATTCAGATATATTATTGGGCTTATCAAAGAACCGAACATTGGGCTTATATCGGTGCCAATCTCGCGGTGTGGTTACGCTCCAAGGTTCGGCCACTTTTCGACCAATCATCTTTACTTATATCGGTATACTGATGTTCGAGATTGGGCCGATGTTTGGCCACGTTGACTAACCCTACATGGGTACTCTAATCGCCTACGAGACACAGAAATGTGCATGAAATTGTTGTCATTAACGGAAAGTGCGATTGATCAAAGAGAACTCGAGTAAATTTATTAATTTTATTTAATTATATTACTTCTCTAACATTATTAAATAATACTAATAATAATCAGAATAAAATGTATAGGTTACTTACATAGGTTACTTACATTGTATTCAATCTCACTCAATGGATAGGTTATTTAACGACGAAACAATAACACTTTCACTTCAATTCCTCGGCTGCGGTCGGATTTCCCGCCCGGGTCTTCCTTTACTCATTCACTAGCTCTTTCGCTCTCTCATTCAGTCTCTCTCTCGCCCTCTCTCTCTCTCTCTCTCTCTCTCTCGCCCTCTCTCTCGCCCTCTCACTCACTCACTCGTTCTCTCGCAAAAACTTCTTGCGCTACATCGCGTCGTACACTTGTCGTACACCGACCGGCGGAGATGCTGTCCGTATATCCGTGTGACTTACACATGACGGGTCGATAAGTTAGAGTTTTCTAATGTAGAGTCTCTACATATGATCGTTATGGCTGGTATTCATAGTCGGATCTTATATTTAAGACTGTCTTAAGTATATCTTCAGATACTCTATAGCCAATGGAATGATCCATACAGCATCTGCAAATAAACTTAAGACGGTCTTAAATATAAGATCCGATTATGAATACCGGCCTATGTGTGAGTCACACGGATATATCAACAGCATCTCCGCCGGTCGGTATAAACGGAGCTGCTGCCATCTCGACGAAAAAGAACGGACTGTACATTTGATGATGATGACGACGTTTCTTAAATGAAATTTTCTAATTTCAGACTTTGCATCGCCATATCTCCGCTCGTAGGGCACGTACAAGAAAAATAAAAACACTTTTATTATATAATTCGACCCCAAGCTATCCATTGAGCCTACTTAGAAGTTGATCCGTTCAGCGGTTATTGAGATCTAATAATCTGAGTGTCTGCGAAAGCGTCGCTTCGCGTAAAAGAGTCACGGTACGGTCTCGCTGCGCATATACTTGGCGCGAGACACTACCGTGTCTCTTGATTTCCATTCTGTTTACGTTTTGCACAATTTTTGATGCGACTCTTTGTTCAACCAAACGAAATAAGCTGTATTATGATTCCTATTACAAATATAGAAATATAACAAAATAAATGAATAAAATAAATTTAATATTTTATGTAAAATTAATAATTTTTAAAATGAAACGACCGTAACATTATACATATTAAATTTAAAAAAAAACTTTGCCAAAATCTTGATTTTGATGAAACTATATTGTATATACAGGGTGATTCAGAACATCAGTCCTTAATTAAAATGATGTCTATTAAGTCAGCATGCCAACATGAGCACAATCACATGAAACTTGCGGAGGATTTAGTGCTCTTTATGTGTTAATTTATTGCTCTAATCCTGATTTTATTGCTCTAGCCGTTTGACAGGAAATTATTTTTATGCTAACTTTTCAGAAAGTTGGAACGCCCCTTAAAAAAAATAATAATAAAACACTTATACTATAATTTAGTGCTAATTATGTGCTTTTAATATACGCGAATTTAAATTTCGGTGCGCTACCCTTTACGCCAAAAATAACCCCAAAGTGTGTGTCATACAAAAGAGAAATGCCAAAAATAATAACAATTTCGGAAATTTCTCGATCGTAACCTGTTTTATGATTTCATTGCTCGCAAAATATATATTTACTGATTTTATTGCTTCATTCTTATTTGTAGAATAATTGCCCTATGTTAAATATGTCTTGCTGTAAAACCAAACAGCAGAATTCCGTGTAACTTTCTGCGAAACATTGTGCAGTGTTCTACAAAATACATTTGCATGCTGGCGATTTTTTTGCTGTATCCCTTATACGTGAAAACAATCCCAAAGTTTAATCCTAAAAATAAAGTGCTAATTAAAATACAGATAGCGAAATAATTCTTGTCTTAACATGTTTTTCTATTAATGTGCTCTCGAAATATGCACAATGAGATTTTCGATATTTTCAAATCCAAGCAATACATCTGATGTGGCGTGTCTACCAAAAGACGATCGCGGTATACAACGGTATGAAACAAAAGATATCACTAGCGGTGGCAGTATGCTTCAGTCTTCGCAGTCTTCGCAGTCTTCGCATTGCTGCTTTGAAGTGACGGTCGTTATTCACGTTATTCACATATTAACAACGATATAAATTGTGTTATGATGAAACCAACTCGTGGCCGTCCTCTGAATGTGCCTTATGTGGATATTATCGAAATATTAAAAAAATATAAAAATAATATACTAAGCAATGGAAAAATAGTGTCTAAATTGTGTTCAATTTGGCAAACTATATCACGGGAATTGAATGGAAAAATGTCACCTGCTTCGTTGTATACATTCGTAACATGTAATCGTTACAACATTCGTACCGAGTTATTAGAACAACGATGCAATAATAGCAATAATAGCACAACTAATACAGATTCAAATGTTTCACTTACACCCTCTGAAACAAATATAAGTGATACAATAAGTGACAATTCAAATTATACTGAGGACGATCTGGAAACAATAAATTTTACATTTTCAATATCTACTACGGAATTCAATGATATTCTTATAAATCGTGCATACGCATATAGTACTCGAAATGCGAAGACAAGCTGTAGGCAACGGAAAATACTTCGACCAGGCATATGGCAAGCTGTCATTACAGAACAAATATGGAACAGCACAAATTTGAAATGTGGTTTCAACTTTAAGAACCATTATATTGCAAAAGATGCTATGTCGGGTTATATAAATGGTACGTAATGTGACAAATTTATTATACATGTATATATTTTTCAATTTTTTATACAAATAAGTTAAGATAAACAAGATGAAGTTTTAATTACCCTATCTTGTACACGTATACGCATATACGCGCAAATTATAAAAAGTAAAATATAAGAAAATAAGTTTATAAAATTACTATTTTAATTTTGTATTTGCACTTACTTATTATTCTAATTTTGTTCTTCAATTAATATTAATATAGTAATAGTAATTATGGTAATACAATAAAAATATATCCAATACAAACGGTATACGAATAAAATACTACAATTTATTAAATATTTCAATAATTGTAAGAACATTAAAGTTATTACTTTTGTTGTAGTACATATAATCAATTCTTTTCTGTAACTTTGAACTCCATTATTACCTATACAATGTTATTTATATATAGTATATTATAACGTATCTTAATGATTATTTTAAATATATTATTTACACATTATATAGGTTCCTGCAACTGTGGTAGGCATTTGCATTGCACTGTACAAGTGAAAACAGATTTAAGAACAGCATATTTTAATTGCACAATAAAAGAAACGTTAGTAAACGGAGAAACGAAATGCGGAAAGCGTTATCTCAGAGCACCGATAAGGCAAACTATTGCTAAAGACTTACAAACAAAATCTATTGATGTATATCGTGCTGAAAAAGCAGAAGAACTAATGAGGGAGGGCGATCCTGAGCCTCCTCATTTATATACGTCATCAGTATTGCATACAGCTAAAACTGAATTTAATAATACTCAATATTTGCATCGAGATCCCATAACTGCAATATACATAATGAAACAAGGAATATTTAAAGACAGTATTCATAATATTGGATTGGATCCCTGTTTTATTCATTACTGGACAAATCACCAAATACACATTTTTCGCGATTACTCTACAAAACATCCGAGCTGTGTTTGCATAGATGCAACAGGCAGTATAGTTAAAAAAATTCAGAAACACGGAAATTATTTATCCAAACATATTTTTTTATATCAAATTGTAGTCAACTGCGATGGAGAACAGTTTAGCGTTGCTCAAATGCTCTCCGAAAGCCATCATACTAATATGATCCAATTTTGGTTTATGGAATGGATAAGAAGTGGGGCGCCATATCCCAAAGAAGTTGTTACTGATTTCAGTAGAGCACTATTAACAGCGGTTGTACGATGCTTTACAGCTTGTAAAACTGTTGAAGAATATGCAGATGCTTGTAGAAATCAGTTACTACCTCCTTGCTACATTCGGATAGATGTGGCACATTTCATCAAATTATATGCCATATTTTTAAAAGATTTATCAAAACGGATAAAAGTTTTTTATCTTGCAACAATAGGACAATTAATTCAATGTTCTGATGTTGCAAAAGCTCGGGAAATTATAAAGGATATTTTAACTGTAACACAAAGTGAAACAGAAGGTACTTCATCATTTGGAGAAATGACACCCTGTGAAAAGGCAAAAGTGCGACTAAAAACAATGATAATAGGTACGTAAATGATAAAATATTTGATTTAGATTTAGAGTTGATCTATCTATATATCTATTTATAATTTTCATGCAACACAAAGTTTATCTCAATCATCTGATTCTTATGCAAAAGCGGAGCCTCTAATTATATGATTCTACATAATAATAATATTTTTAGTTTCTATTTTTAATAGTCTTTGCATGTCTAATAATGAGTAACGGTTAAATCTTGTTAAAATTTACTTAGGAGAGAGATTTCATCTTGACAAGATATTCTAAGATTAAGATTATAGTTTTGATAAGCAATATAATTATCGATAAAATCTGATAGAATAAGCATGAAATTTATTTTATTTATTTTAACTTATATAAAACAGGTGTTGTTCATCAATATGAAGTTGAAAGCATTGAAGAAATTCATAAAAATGCAAAGGAATATATCGAGACTGATGATATGAATGACAATATCGATACGACAAATTTCCGTAATACATGGGCAGCATGGGGAGCAGAAATTAATGCAGAAGCAATATCTTTATACTCTAATTGTGGTGACCATGAAATTGCTCATTATTATCCTCAGCTAGCAAAACGTCTGCTTAAGGATATTGAACTTCTTCCACTTTGGTCATGCATCAGTAGAACTCAATTTGACTATGGTCGAATACCTGCCTCCAGTGCGCCTGTCGAAGGAGAGTTTAATAAAATTAAAAATAATTTATTAAAAAATTCTAAACAGCAATTAAGGATCGATGAATTCATTGAGATGCATCTAAATTATATTAATGGCAAAATAAAAATTGTTGAGGCAGCCCAACATGATATGATGAAATCTGTTAAATCTAATATAAAGGACAATATTCGTACACAAACAAAATCAGTTGGTTTTCCTTCTTCAAATAATACACTTCAAACGTTAATACCTCCAGATGGAACTAAAGAAATTAATGATAAAAGTTTAATAAACCGAGATTTAACCAATTTGTCGTGTCCAACTTATAGCAATGGCGATATCCCAACTGGTGCGCATTTGTGTGCTATATGCAAAAATGCAGTACATGTAATGGATGAATTTTCATTACCATTTGGTGATGAAAAAGGATATGGTGAACGAAGAATTTGCAAGAAATGTTCTGTAGAAAAAAGTACGCCAGATATATTAGCTTCTAATGAAATTGAAAATTGGCGAGGATTGGCAAAACAGAAAAGCAAAAAACGTACCGCAAAGTATTTAGGGCAAAATATACGCGCTATTCAGGATTCTTTGTCAAACACAAAAATTAATAATATATCTATTTTAAAAAATGGTAGCAATATGTCCATACGTCCTATTAAATTGGGCAAACAAATTATTTCTATTGTTAACACATGTGCTTTTGACAGCATTTTTCAAATAATGTTGGCTGCATCTCTTGATTATCCTTTGCTACGAGACAAGGTAAAAGAACCCCACACTTCTTATGGAAATTGGATTTAGGTGAAATTGGGTAAAAATTAAATATGTTATAGTTGATGAGATTCTCATAAAAAATGTATATATGGCATATTAATATTAATCATGATACATTACCCCCTTTGTGGTCCTATGTCCAGTGTGACTAGACAACGAAGCTATACTATGAAAAATTTCAAATTCTGATAAGCTAACTTCATTAATTTTATTTTATTTAATTTTAATATTATATTAAGTTTATTTTTTATTTAAAAAAGTAAACATTTTTATTTTTCCCCAATTTCTACGATTTAAGTGCAGATCTGCCGGACACTATAAAAATAATTACGGACCGCAAAGAATTAATAGTAGCTTTACATATAAATTAATTTACTCATTATAAGAATCAAATTTTATATTATATTTTGATTTTTACTCTACTATTTGACTATAACTAATTAGCAAAATTTTCTTTTTTTCTAAATTTAATATTATAAATAAAACAGATTATTTTATATAGATTCTTTTTCCCAAGATAAGTGTATGCTAATTTATTTTTACTACATTTATGTTTTGTAAAATTTTACTATTTATGTTTAGATGCATGAACTACGGAGTACTGTACCATTGTTTAATATAGTATTAAATACTATAGACAAAGGTATGAGGACGCATACATACCGAATAAGTACACAAATTTTATCTACAATATTTCCTGTGAAACAGGCAGCGTACAAAAAATGTAGCATAATTGACTGCGAAACAAGCGTAAGCTATTTAGCTAGTAGGCACTATTTGAAAAATCTCCTAGCCTTGAGGAAGTATCTGTTTGCAATAAAGGTTGTCTATCACGTCAGAAGAAACTAATTGTAATCCAAATAGGGAACGATACTTTATCTAATTCTGAATTATTTAAAGACATAATAAAACATGTTATGCTACCTGAAGGAATACGATGTTGCAAGAAAAACTGCAATGGTATAGAAGAATATCTTTGCCAGGTAAAAGTATATCCTTTGTTCATAATCTGTATTAAAACATTGCATATACATTATATTATATTGTAGACTATTGTATTTTATTTGTAAAACAGAAAGGAATATGCATAAAAAAATAATTTTATCGTATTTATCATGTCTATAGAAGGATTTGCTTTCATTTTCATGAATGTTTAATTATGCGCAAACGCTACATATACTTTTGGAAACTATTTCGTATAAGAAAAAATATCCATCTCTAATCACCTTGTTCTTAACAACATATTTCAAGGTGATTGGAGGTAGGTCCTTTATACGGAATAATTACCATAATTTTAAATATTTTATTATTTAAAACTATATTTTATCATTTAATAAATATAAATTTTTAAAGGTAAAAAATAAAATAAAGTAGATTTCTAAGCAAGAAAAACATCAGGCAAGCGTAACTAAACCGTGATTTAAATTTGAAATCTTCGTCTTATCAACTTACATCAACTAAGTTATTGAAGTCCTTAATACTAATATTTCCACTTGACTACATATTTGAATACTAGCGTTATTTATAAAATTTAATTATGTTTAATCTTATTGTTTACTTATGTCTAATCTTTAACTCTTTTCAGGAATTACTGTATTATTTGAGGTTTATGATACTTTCATAAAATTAAAGGACATACCCAGTGAATTTACAAGCCTTGATAATGAAAAATATAAAGTAATAGGTCTGGTTGATTATACAGGACCTAGTATCCAGACAAGATTGTCTAATGCAAGCATTGGTCACTTCACAGCATTAGTATTCCGTTTTAGTCACTGGATTCGATATGATGATATGACAGCGCATACCATGTTGATACAGGAAACACAAAAAGTTCAACCACATTTAGTGTTATATACAAAATATATACAATAAACAATACAGTTGCAATAAAGTTGGTATAAATAAAAAAAAGGATTCCTATTCTATTACCACAATTATACATAATACATCTATTATAGATATACATATAAAATACATATACACATTGCATTTGAAAAGTAAAATATGAACAGGATAAATGTATGAATATATTTAAAGAAATACAGTAATTCTTACGTCTGTTAAGTTAGCACCCCCACCAGAAAAAAGCGAAATGTCATATATGCAGAAATTAAGTGCTCTTTATGTGCTAATTATGTGCTCTATTCACAATTTTTGTGCTCAAGCGATTTAGTGGGAAATCGCGATTAAAAATGGGGGTGCTGACTTAACGTAAGTTAGCACCCTCACGCATTGAAAATGCATATAAAACCAAACACTTGGTATGCTAGAATTATGTGCTTTTAAGAGCATTAAACAAAATTATCCTATTTGGAATAGTTTAGGAGATATGTTACGGTCAGTGTAATAAATGCGGTTAGTATTAATAATTACCGGTAAGTATTAATAATAACCACAACAATTGGTCAATGTGATGATTACCGAGAGAATAATCATTTTTATCGGTTATTATTAATAATTCCTTAACGGGTTTGGTTAAAGTAATAAAACACACATGATTTGCTTTATTTAAAGTTTGATTATATTTTTTTCGACGGGGGTGCAGATGGAAGGTGCTAATAAAATATAACATAAGGAAAAATATTATTTGCATTTACTTTACATTTTTTTATATTCCTTAAGCAACTTGGGTTTCGAGGTTTCACGCAAAGCAAAGTTTTATATTGAAACTTCCACGCAGTACTTTTGGTCACCTCAAAGTTTTGTTAGTTTTTTTATGTGGAAGAGTACTAGATGACGGGCGAAGCCCGTCTCCTCGTGCTCTTCCACCCAAGCATATACTTTCCCAGCATATTCAAAGATTTTCAACGAATTAATAAATTTGAAAAGTATATGCTTGGGTGGAAGAGCACGAGGAGACGGGCTTCGCCCGTTACCTAGTACTCTTCCACATAAAAAAACTAACAAAACTTTGAGGTGATCCAAGGTACTGCGTGGAAGTTTCAATATAAAACTTTGCTTTGCGTGAAACCTCGAAAACCCAAGTTGCTTAAGGAATATAAAAAAATTTAAAGTAAATGCAAATAATATTTTTCCTTATTTTATATTTTATTAGCACCTTCCATCTGCACCCCCCGCCGAAAAAAATATAATCAAACTTTAAATAAAGCAAATCATGTGTGTTTTATTACTTTAACCAAACCCGTTAAGGAATTATTAATAACTAGATGGCGCTTGTTCCTCGTGCGCTTCGCGCGCTCGGTATATTTGGAAAATATAAAGCATAAAGAACGTATTTTTTGCGACGCGCACATTTTTAGAAGTTGCAAGACGATTACACATAGTCTATGTTACTCAGGAAGATCTAAGCTATCCACCAGTGAAAGAATTTTTCAAATCGGTTTAGTAGTTTCTGAGATTACCCCGAACAATGGAACAAACTTTACCTCTATTATATTAGTATGATGATAACCAGTCAATGTGATAAATTTATCACTTTAACCTTATAAGTTGGTTTGTATTAATAATGACCGGTAATTATTAATAATTCTCAATTAATTACATTGACCGTAACAGATACATGTCAAAAAAGATCGATACATACATCACTGATACAAGAGTCAAGTGCCCGTTAAAATACAGATAGCGAAATGTTTCTGGTCGCAAAATGTTGCTTGATTTATGTGCTTTCGGAATATGCACCATGAGATTTTTGTGCTCATCCCTCTCGATCGACCAACCGCCTCGAACGTTAGCACCACCATGCTTACAAGAGTAAAGTGCCCGTTAAAATACAGATAGCGAAATGATTCTGGACTCAAAATGTTGGCGGATTTATGTGCTTTCGAAATATGAACGATGAGATTTTTGTGCTTACTCTTGTATCAGTGATGTATGTATCGATCTTTTTTGACATGTATCTCTTAAACTATTCCAAATAGGATAATTTTGTTTAATGCTCTTAAAAGCACATAAAAAGCACATAATTCTAGCATACCAAGTGTTTGGTTTTAGATGCATTTTCAATGCGTTTCGCAGAAAGTTACACGGAATTCTGCTGTTTGGTTTTACAGCAAGACATATTTAACATAGGGCAATTATTCTGCAAATAAGAATGAAGCAATAAAATCAGTAAATATATATTTTGCGAGCAATGAAATCATAAAACAGGTTACGATCGAGAAATTTCCGAAATTGATATTATTTTTGGCATTTCTCTTTTGTATGACACACACTTTGGGGTTATTTTTGGCGTAAAGGGTAGCGCACCGAAATTTAAATTCGCGTATATTAAAAGCACATAATTAGCACTAAATTATAGTATAAGTGTTTTATTATTATTTTTTTTAAGGGGCGTTCCAACTTTCTGAAAAGTTAGCATAAAAATAATTTCCTGTCAAACGGCTAGAGCAATAAAATCAGGATTAGAGCAATAAATTAGCACATAAAGAGCACTAAATCCTCCGCAAGTTTCATGTGATTGTGCTCATGTTGGCATGCTGACTTAATAGACATCTTAAAATGACGTATTCCTGAGGAAATTCTAAGACAATTTTTCCTTTAGCAAAATTTTGTCCGAAGCTTAGTTTTCAAGTTATAAGCGAAAATAGTTAGCAAATTACGAGGCGAGTACGGAATATACGGGGCGGCGCGACTCACCGTCCGACGCGGGCGATTACGCGATCAGCTGCTACATGCAGTGGTACGCGCGCGCACACACACAAACACACACACACACGCTCGCACATTCTTACCTTATAAGATATTCGATGTCTTCATACTGTTGTAAAAGGCGAAGAATAAGTAAATGGCCCCACGATCGCGGATAACAATAAAATCACAAATTTACATGTAATACACACTGAGTAACGGTATATGTACCACGAAATATAACATCGAAAGGCATATTAAAAAAGGTAAGAAACATATTTCGTTTTATATTTATGTTTTTATGGTTATGTATATGTGTGTTATTTTAACAATTTTATTATAATTTCAGTACACAAAGTTAAGCGCTCCAGCATATCATCATACGTAATTACGTAATTGTAAAAGAGTCAGTTCGGAGTCAGACTGAAGATAAAGATAAAGATAAAGATAAAGATAAACATGAACATGAACATGAAGATGCAGAAGATGAAAGGGGAGGAGAAAGAAGGTACACTTTACAGAGTTTCTAATAAAAGTTTTTAATTTATCCTTCAATTAATCATATAAACTGGAAAAAATTGCTTAATTAGATATCTTGCAGGAGTGATTGTTGTCGTACTACATTTTATAATACTTCTTTTTCTATATAAAAAATTGTATTATTTTATTAATGTATTTTTTTTCTTATTTTTTCATAAGGAATCACCCTGTGCCCGTTTGTACATGTTATTCGGCCGGACCCTGTATAAGGTGTTTATTTTAATTTTTTACGTATTTATATGGTACTTCAGCCACATAAATATATTATTAAGTGCCGCCAGGATATTCAATATTGAAATTAGTAATATAATACGACCAAATAAAATAGGATCGTAAATACATGGCTACCTTTCTGTGTCCTTCTGTATGTTGATAACATTTTTATCTCTCTTAATGAAGAACATCTTAGCGACCTCCCTTCTCTTCAAATGCGTTTCATGATGCAAAATGTTTACATTGTTCTAATCAAAATCGTGGCTCTTATCAATTCGATGTCTACTAACCACAGAATGGCAATCATAGCAACATACATTATATTGTGTTTTTAATTTGTTTTTGTTTGCGGTTTACAGAAAGTTACTTATGTATTGACACTTGATAAGGGCCAGAAAGATGGCCGAAACGTCGTGTAGTTTATAATAAACAATGTTTCTTTGCCAGTTTTGGTAATATTATATTACTAATTTCAATATATGGTACTTGTTTAGGTGTTTTACACTTTTTGTTGCGTATGTAGCTAAGTCTAAACTACACTTTTTCACATTTCAGAAGAATCGGATTTAGAAAGACTACTAGAATACGTATTGCAAAATAATGATCTAAGTACCGATACGGCATACGAAGTATTCTACCATTGTAGAAAATGCCGGGAGATGTTCAGGGACATAGAGAAATATCACACTCATAACGAAACATGCAACATCAGTAAGTGTATCATTAATTATTAATATTAATTTTATAATTTACAATATCATTTTTTACAATTTTAGTACAATTGTAAGTAAGATGTTTATTTATGTTTTAGACTGTTAGTAGAGGGGAACAGAATACTAACGTGGTAAAATATCCACACGCCACAATATTTCTGTGAAAAGTGTAAGTAAGCATATCTGTAAAGTTTTATTAAAAATCCAAACGGTCAAAATTTAAATGAAATATACAAGAGAAAATTATCTTTGCAGGTCAAATTCCATTCGGATGTGAACATTCTTTGAAACATCATAATAAACTCCAACATTCCAAGATAAAAACTGAATACACATGTAAACAGTGGGTGTGCTAACTCATATTCCACACAATTTAACGCTGAGAGACATATTAGAAGTGGTAAGAAACATATTTCGTTTTATATTTATGTTTTTATGTTTATGTATATGTGTATCAACAAATTGCGCCAAATACTATGGGTATTTATGCAAACCAGAAACTCTATTACTTTTTATTATTACTCTTTGGCCGATATTCATTGTTGAGTCTTATTTAAGACCATCTTAAGTACAATCATAAGATATTTGACACCAATCACACAGTCGTATTAGCATCTTAAGACATTACTTCAGATCGTCTGGAAATAAGAACGGACTATGAATACTGGCCTTTGATATTAAAAAATAAAGGCACGATTACGATTTCTGAAGCCCCTCGATTTTACCGTTGATTCTTCATCTATCGGCCATTACAAAGCGAATTTGAAGAGTGACAAAAGTTGATTTTCCGCTTAGTTTTCGAGTAAACACGTTATTAAAATAGTAATTATCGCAAAAGTTTTTACTGTATATCTGCGAAAATATTGATTTGAGAAAAAACAGTTGTAAGCAAAAAATGAAACCACTAAAAAACCCTATAAAAAAGGTTATATGCATTTTTTTCATAAACCTATTATTTTGCCTGTTATGTAAACAATAACAATTTTTAATACATTTAAGTGCGTAAAACACGAATTTAAAAGTTAAAATCGTCGCTCTCAACTAGAAAAAAAGTTCAAGTGTTTCAAATTAAAGTACAAAGTGTTAAAAAGTGATAGTTTCGGGGTAAGAAAATCTGTCATACCGACAGTCTACTGGTCTACAGGCGTAGCACACACTGACCGAGCATGCGCGGTTTTCAGCCCGCTTCGCGGGAGGGTGGGGGGAGGGGCTTCGTCCCTTTCCCCCGCCAGAGCTAGTGCAACAGATTTTACCATACAGATTTTGATCACCTGGTACATACACGGCACGGATCCCGGTAAGGAGCTCTTCTTCATATTTACCAAAATTTATTTCAATGGAAAAATACCAGCCCTGTATAAGTTAAAATGGTAAAACTGCTGTTTAGGGGACCCACCTCCAATGACCTTGACCTTGACATATATTATAGAGAACACCTTCCTGAGTGACCTACCCAACATATGTCAAGGTCAAGGTCATCGGAGGTGGGTCCCCTAAACAGCAGGTTTACCGTTAAAATTAATATTTTCTAACACACCAGCCAAAATAAAGCGTTTATGTAAAAAATGCATATAACTTTTTTTGTAGAGTTTTTCAGTGGTTTCATTTTTTGCCTAAAACATTTTTTCCTCAAATTAATATTTTCGGAAATATACAGTAAAAACTTTTGCGATGTTTACTATTTAAATAACGTTTTTACTCGGAAACTAAGCGGAAAATCGACTTTTGTCACTCTTCAAATTCACTTTGTAATGGCCGATAGACGAAGAATCAACGGTCAAATCGGGGTGCCTCAGAAATCGTAATCTCCCCAAAATAAAGGACATAATAATATTAAGCAGATATTTTTATACGAATAAATATTTTAATACATATAAATATATTTATTACCATAAATAAGTCTTTTTTCAAAATACTTGGCGCTGCTAAACCGAATCAATATGTTAATTGCCTTATTCCTTCGTTCGTTCGTAATGGCTAAATGTTGAATAGTGTTATGAATTTGATGTTGCACGGAAAGGTTAGTAATGGCGGCTAGAATTCTGTTGCACTCGTACAATTTAATGCAATGTGGACTGGATCTAGGATTGCACTCGTACAATTCAGTGCACTCGGCCTAGTGCTGCACTCGTATATTTTAGTGCAACACGAGTGCAAACCGACCGATTCACTATTATATGTAAATTTCAAGATTTGGACTTTGCATCGTAATATCTCTGCTCGTAGGGCACGTATACGAAAAATGAGAACACTTTTATTATATAATGTAACCCCAAGCTAACCATTGAACCTACTCTGAAATTTATCCATTTAGTTATTAAGATCCGATAATATAAGGGTCTCTGAAATCGTCACTTCGCAGAAAGATACATGGTTGGTCTCGCTGCGCGTATACTTGGCGCGAGACACTACCATGATAAATGTTTCTTGATAAATATTAAAGAAAATCTGTGTATCTAACAAAACAATGTGAGAAGTATAAAATGGAGAATTAATATCGGAAGAAAGAGATAAAACATTAAGAAAGTATTATGTCACTGTTATTAATAAGTATTCACGAGGTATAGTCACACATAATTGAGAAAATCTATGCATGTCACGAAACACAGTGTAATACATATAAAATTGAGAAAATGTACGAAGCTAATGAGACAATGTGCTAAATATAAAATTGAGTAAAGTATAAATCCAACGAAACAATGTGATAAATACAAAATTGAGAAAATGTACGAACCTACCCTAACGAAACAGTACCAGAAATTTAATATTGAGAAAATGTATTAATCTAACGAGACAATGCGAGAAGTGTACCATCGAGAAATGTACGAACCTAAAGAAACAATGTGTAAATATAAAGTTGAGAATCAATATCTCGGGTATACAAATGAGAGACATCAACCAAAGACCATACTATTCCACTATTCCACTATAAATATAAATACATATATACATATCCTCGGAGGGACAGCGAGCGCTCTCCGCTCGCTGCCTATATATGTGCAGTAGTAGATGTTACGTACGAGTACGCTGTACGTCGCGTAGCCATCTGGTGACGACGTCGAGTACTACGCTCCTGCTAGCGTATCCATAAACTTTACAAAGTAACTAAAAGTTCAATATGCACAAATGTTCAGCCGCAAGTATCTCGATGGATTCTATCTCTATAGATTACATAATCAAAAATGAGATTTATATAGCAGACTACTGCTATATAAAGCTTATACATAATATACACTGATTAAAACTAAAACGTAATCCACATATTTACTTTCTGATATCAGAGCTGAGGAGAGTTATTATTAAAGATATTTCGTGCGGGAAACAATTGTAGAACTCGATAATATTAAATTAAACATCTATTCCGGATATTTAATCTCGCATATAATCAACGAAATGTATGTATCAAACAAAACACTATAATAAATATAAAAAGAAGAAATATCTTTCGAGGAAACAATCGTCATTAAAACATTATATACTTGGTGTATATAATTAGTCATTAGGTTTACTCTCATATATAATTAACAACCTCTATGCATTAAATCAAACCCTTTAATATACATAAAAAACGTTAATTAATATGAGAGGGAAGTTTATTCTTGGAAGAAACAAATGAAACATGTACACAACATTATGGACGTACGTGTAACTAATTAATGATTCAAAAATCCTTTATTACTTATGACCCAGGCTGGCAATGTAACCATAAATGTACTAACAGAAATAAGTCATAAGTAATAAAGGATTTTTGAATTTACCTTCTGGCGACTTAGACGATTTATTTAATATCAACTAATTAATGATGTTTAGTGTCGTATATGATTACACTGAGAAACCCATTTGGTTGGATTAACCAAATTTTGGTTGACATAAGTCATTTGTTTCTATATGAGCAAACAAATACTTTTGTTCTAGGAACAAATTAATTTTGTTGCGAGAATATGTATGTGGAACCAAATATTTTGTTCAAAGTACAAAAATTCTATTTTGCTACTTGTTCCGAATTACAATCATTGAATCTTAATTTAATCCGTCGTTATTCGAGATCTTCAGACAGTTCTCGAGCTCGCTTGTTTTCATGTAAGAACGCGACAAATAAGTTATTTTCGCGAACTCGATCGACTCGAAACAATGGAGCTAGCCGATCCGCTGGCTGTCCGCGACATTGACTCGAGTTTTTAGACACGTATATCTATCAAGAGCCTAACGTCCGAAGCCTTGTTGTCACCGTGTTAGTCGCGTTATCTGAGGGATTCAAAGGAAAGCGAGGTCTCGGGAACATTATTAGAGCTTTGTCAGCGCTCGCGTAAAGATCGATCTAAAACCAATTCGAGTCTCGAGTAACTCTCAACTCGCTTCGCTGTTGAGCCGCTCTCTCATTTCGACGTCCGACGCGTCTGAACGTCGTCAGGCGCGCGTCAACGATTCGCCGCTGCACAAAACCATTCGGTGTCTTTGACGAACTGCCACCTCGTGTATCGGTGCACGCGTGAAAGCTCGCCGAAACCGACGCGATCAAGAAATCTGCCGCGTCATCCGCAAGTGTTGAAGATCTCCGATCTGCGCCTAGTTCGATTCGGTGCACGAATTGCAGTGAAATAAACTGACCGTTGAGTACACAAGAGTTCTCTCTCAACCTGTAACTCCCTCTCCCTCCATACGCTCGGAATCATCAGGGCTCCGAGAGCACAGTCTCGCGCTCAACGCTGGGCGGTTCCGGTATCACGAAACGCTACTACTAAATACAGGGACTATTTTTTTGAGCGAACGAAGCAATTTTTGTTGTATTTGCAAAGAACTCGCAGGATACGGAAATAGATGAAACAATTTTGAAATTTTGTAAACAATTTTATTTGTATAGAATTTAGTGCATAATAATAAAAGTATCTTTCGTATTACCAAAATTTAGTACATCAGAGGCAGGGAAGATATTTAACAATTGTGAAAAACGAATTTTTATCTTTTCAGTGTCGGTTGATTCTGTAATTTCAAAAGCATCAATATGGGAATAATATCCTATGTTCTCCATAATTTGTAAAGAAAATAATAGTTCTTGATTTTCATTGTATTTAATAGTTTCCAACCGGCTGAACTGAGGTAAAGGTTCATCTACATTTGTTAGTAAAACCGTTCTTTTCGCAATATATGTTATACCATTAATTTTGACCCATATAAAGCAATCAGTGTCTATAACAGGACCAAATATCACACTTTCAGGAAAACCTTGTCTACTTAGAAGCCTTTCACAGAATTGTAACTGATTTTTTTTTGTATAGTTAACGTAATATTTACTCTAGACGATGTCACAGTAGCGATACGCTTGAAATTTCTATACTTGGCTTCAAACCTTATTGCAGAAATTGCCCGCAAAGGACCAATTTTTAACATTACTTCGGGATAGTGAGTTATCGAATGATGTTTAGGTTTAAGGTCATCATTAAATAATTCTAAGTAGAGATTATGATGTTCTTCTATCACAGATTTTAAGAGTGCATGTGGATGGATTGGTTATGTTGGACGAAGACAAAGAAATGATTTTTTTCAGGAGCAAAAACAGTTCCCAAAAAGCATTATTGTGAGGTATCTTATCACCAATTGTGAGACCTAAATATCGAATAAGACATTTCATCTCAGAAGAACTCATGATTATATATTTTTTTCTAATTTGTTCCATTTTTATTAACGTAGGTCGATTTCTTTCATTACTTCCATACTTAAAAAACTTAATTCTTTCGTTTAAAAGTTGAAGACTAAATAATTTTTCATTTATAATAAAGGTATGCAATATTGCACCCAACTCATAACGACATATACCTTCATACAAATCATGCATTATGTCAACTGTTGGATTTTTAGTAACATTGAAGGAAGCCAAATCATTCCACATGCAAAGTTCTTTAATACCTGTGTTAGAAACATTTGAGACTATTACATCCCTATCAATTTTCTTTTGTTCTTTGCAGATGAGAAACAGATATACATAAATTTTGACATTGTTCTTTACTTGCTTTACAAAGTCTACAGAAATAGTTTGCTTTAAAACTTTCAGTAAATCCTAGTATTCCATTAACAGCAAGGTTATCGCCAATAATAAGAGCTAAAGTAAAGTAAAGTTTATGCTTCTTGCCCTCTACTATAACTGTTATACCTTCATTTTCTAAGTATGCTAATTCTTCAAGAAGTATGTTAAAAATAGCACGGTTTCCAAACAAATTTCGGTCTGAGGAATGACACAAAAGACTCAAAAAAATATTTTCTAGGTGTGACTGGTATTGAATCGGTAAAGCTGGAATAGAGACATATGTTCCTCCTAATTTATGAATTCCTGCGTGACTTCCTAATGGATTATTTATTTCAAAGTCATCATAGAACAGAAATATTGGTAGTATCATTTTATTTGGATAAAATTTTGAAATTTTGAGCCATAATGGAGATTGAAGAAAATTACATACATTAGGTGAGGATACTTTCATTTTTCTAATGTTCTCCATTGTAGCATTGAAAACATTAGGTAATTAAAAAAAAGCTTTAAAAACAATTCTTAAGGGTATAAAATGTGCTGTGGCATTTTCAATATGATAAGAAGAGGAATTGTTTACATTTTTGTTAGATGTATAATTGCCTACATAGTAAGAAACAGGAGGGATCAAATATTTACTTTCTTCAAAAATTTTAGTCTTTTTTTTCAGTGTCCAAATTTTCAAAAGGATTTTCAAATAAATCGATATTTTCTACGTTAGATTGATTAGAAATTTTCTGTTCTAAAATGTTTCTTAATATAGGTCCAAATCCTTCACGTAACAAAACACTTACATTATCTATAATAAATTGGATCTGGTTACGAGGAATGGTAGGATTAGCGTATAACTTAGAGCAAAATTGAACAGTTACGTTTTGAATCTTACTTTCTGCACTTTCTCTATTCAAATGAATAATTTCATTTAAATCCGAATCAGATGAACGTTCCTGACTATCACAATTGAAAGAGGAATCATTTCGTGGGTGAAAATTACTTCTTGTTCTTTTTAATATTCTACATTTATTAGCCAACATTAAATTATTGTGAATATCATGTTTGCAAATTAAGTGCTTCTTAAATGTAGCAAAAGTATGAAATTTTCGTTGGCAAGAAGCTGTTTGACGACAGATAAGAATACTTCCCAGACTCAACTGATGAGTTACTTTGAAATGAAGTAAAATTGCTTTAATATTTAGAAACTTGTCATTACACTTAAAGCAAACTATTTCCTTCATACTTCATTAAAAATAAGTTCTTGGTCATAAAAACAGTACAAATAATTTTCATAGAAATTATAAAGTAGAATCTCAAAAAACATGCAGCTTTTCCATTCCAAAATACGAACGATATAAAAAAAGAGACACACAGCCTCATCAAATTGCAATTGTTATTAAGTGCTAATTTCGCATCAGTGAAAGAAACAGACGTTATTAACACAGATTCTATCAAGTTATTCAACTTTATAATTTCTATGAAAATAAAAACGCAACATGAAAACTCTGCGACGTGTTCAATAATATATCATATATAAGCACATATATAAAATGAAAAAGTAATTAAAAATAAAAAAAATTATCATAGTAAGTAAATTTCTTCCATATCACAAAGCTTTCAAAGAGATCAAAAAAATAAAAGACAAAATTAAGAATAAATTAATTATTCGGCGTAACTTACTTTGTTAATTATTATAATTTTTTTCGCAATAACTACTTCAATATAATAATCAAAAGCAAGTTATATACGGTTGTGATAATCAAAATAAAGTCAAGTCAAAGTAAAAAAAATGTCTTATTAAACAGTTTCTAACAAGGGAACATCAGCAACTGTGAAATTCAAAAAAATCTGAAACTTTGCATAAATATAGAGTAGATGGACCTAATAAGGAAACAATTTTCTGTTGGGGCTGATATTCACTTTTAGGGGTGGAAACACCCCTTCGAAAAATTCTGATTTTTTCTTTCTAAGCGAATATCGTCGACAGGATGAGAGATACGAAAAAATGTTTCGAATAAAAGTTGCCTATTTGTGTTTTTGCTGTGTACGTTAACTATTATTATGTATAAAATTAATGAAACAATATGAAACAATTCTTTAGTTATTTAATTAGATTTATTACGAATACTCGTTTCTTCGTTATCTCCTACTGTGGAAAATCATAATGAAAAAAAGAGAGACTGTTGCCAAGTAACCAAGTAGTCAAGTAACGAGCCGATAAGATTGGTGCGGACAGCATACGTATATAAGGGTGTCTCGAATTATTTCTCAAAAATATATTTTCGGAATTTTATAACTTTGTTATATATGGTTGAATTTGGCGTAAAATAAGTTTTATTGTAGTTGCAAAAAGATTTTAAAATTTCCAAAAAAGGGTGAGTGGTGGGGGTATTTAAAAAAATTTTAAATGTTTGAAAAATCTGTATACACAGATATAAAGCGCTTTTGAAGCCATACAACTTTTATTCGAAACATTTTTTCGTATCTCTCATCCTGTCGACGATATTCGCTCAGAAAGAAAAAATCCGAATTTTTCGAAGGGGTGTTTCCACCCCTAAAAGTGAATATCAGCCCCAACAGAAAATTGTTTCCTTATTAAGTCCATCTACTCTATATTTATGCAAAGTTTCAGATTTTTTGAATTTCACAGTTGCCGATGTTCCCTTGTAAGTAAACAATTTTTAGCAAAATAAAAGAAAAAAAGAAGATCAACCTTAAGAGTTAAATATTTCTGCCTGAACTGATTTAAAATAGTCAATACATTTGGACTCGGAGTATCGTACTCAGTCGTTATGTTATATAGGCCTTTTTGAATAAGATACCAAATGTTCTAACATTCTACAGGATATCTTGCATTAAGAGTTAGAAAAGTTTTAAAACATACATCTACTCCTTTTCTTAAATTTAAAAATTCGTAACGAATATCTTCAATCACAACGTAACATCTTGGATAGTCGTAATTAGAAACTGTAACAACAAAAGGCTGTAATGTCAAATTCTTTGAAAAACAAAAGTCTCTTCGTTGACGTATTACTTCATCTACTTCCCCTGGAATCTAAAAAGAGAAAAAAAACTTGAAAATCAGAAAAGTAATCAGATATCGAAACTAGTCAATTTTCAAACAGTTTACATTTTACTTTTATTAATTGCAAGATAAATTTATCAAAACCATGTTGACTTTTCGAATGTTCAAAAAACATACCTTCACTTCTGATATAAATCCTGCTTGGGACTCAATCACAGTGGGTTTTCACTTTCCTGTACCTTTTACAATCCCTTGCTGAGGAGCAATAAATGATAGCAACTGAAAGTTTGCTAAATCTTTTTGAAAATCTAAAATAATATAATTTATAAAATAATATAAATTATAAAAGTAATAAAATAATAAAAGTAAAATAATATAATAAAATTAATAAAATAATAAAATAATTGAAAAAGTATGAAGTGAAATAGTAATATTAATCAATGAATCTAAGGAAAAAGATATGCTTCTTAAAGTTAAAAATACCTGTAAATGGATTCTCTAAGATTTCAAGTATTATTCTGAGAGAACTAGGTCCACTTTTTTTAGCAAATGTTTTTTTACACCAGACATAAACTTTTCGAAATTTTTAAACATTGACATCACCAATTCCGGATATTTGGTGGCAAAATCACTCTCAATCTGGATAATAAAATGCATTTTGTTGATAAATCTTATTTTGCTAAAGAAATGTCTACAAAGATCTGAAAAAAATCGATACCAGACTGTACGCTGTTGTATGATACAATATTGGCCATTCTGTTAGAAAATCCTTCACAGATACAGCTTTTGAATTTTGCCGTAGAGAGTAGGTTTCATTCCAATGATGAACTGCACTTGTGAATGGTTCTTTATTATTGTACAGCCACAAGTAGCTGTCATTGCTATTTTTATCCTGTAACTTGATTGCTTTGCTTTTAGGTGTTTCAGATTTTTTAAACAGACCAACTTTCTTTAATTCTCGCAATGCATTTCTGTGCTTGTCGACGAGCTTTCCCTTTGCAATTCCACTTTTTATTACTTCATTAATTAATATTTTTGTTGGACCCACATAATAAGTCGCAGTAGTTTTATTCGGAAACAAATCTACAATTTTTGTTGCAAGGATTTCAATCTCGTAGTTAGAGAGAGTTCTGTAAAATACAAAAAAAATATTTAAAGAAGTAATGTAATGTTAAATAACGGTCAAGAGAAATACACTTGGGACTGCTGCACACGACACACAGCCGATTGGAATGGTATTGAATCTAAAAACTCTATCAATAAACAAGACAAATCATGTTTCATTTTTTTACTCGTGTCTTTTGTGCGCATAAATATTTACTTATTTAAAATGACAAAAATGCGACATGCAGTAGGCGAAAAATTATTACAGTAGCAATTGCAACAAAAATACTTACATGGATTTGTCCAAAAAGTGATATATTATTAGATTCACAAGAGAGTTACGACTTCTACTTGATAAGATATTGTTGCTTTTATAATCTTTTAAAATTTCCTGGCCAGAGCAAGAGCTTTCAAGAAAGTCCTCGAGATCCAAAAATCTACTTCACTACGAAGTCTTTTTAGTAATGACATTCCTGTACCAGCATGTTGCCTACAAATCCTGGACCTGCCACTTTCACTGCTTGATTTTGGCGTTGACGTATAATTTTTCCGTTTTCTTCTATCTTATTATCTTCAAATTCTTTTCCTTCTTCTATCTTGTTATCTTCAGATTCTTTTCCTTTTTCTTCTCTCTTGTTATCTTCAGATTCGTTTACTTTTATTTCTATTTCATTCTTGGTAGTTTCATATAAATCTATTTCTGTCTTATCTTTAGACTGCAGCTAAAAATAAAAAAATAAAAAGAAATTAGGTGAATCGAATAACATATCAAATGTTCAAAAGGACTAAAAACAATTGAACTACCAATTGAGTTGCATTTTTTGATGTTTATTATTTACTTTTTATTTATCATAGCTACTTATATTTGTATTTTCATTTACGATACTTCAATTACTCTCTTTAAGAATTTTGTTTCTATCTTCTTCTTTTTCTTTAGGGAAAAACCTACCTTCTTTACAGCATCCAAAATTCTAGCCTGCTTGCCTATGGATGGTACTAAAGTAATAATCTGACTTTCTTTTAACATGTAAGATTTTTCTATACTTATATTTTATATTATTAGAGTAGGATCGGGACCCGACGGATATGATGGTGACGTATCACAATTGAGTCTTATACTCGATTATATTAAAAATCACGTTTATATTTTACGAGTAAGTTACATTGCGCATATCAAAACCGGTGATTGACGGAATTTAGTCGAATTCGCATTAATTATAAATACCTCGGGAACAGATAGAATCGATTACGAATACAAGAGAACAAAAACAAAAAAGAAACGAGTATATTACTCCCCTCGAGGTGCTTAACAATAAATCGGTGAGTTGTTCCCTCGTTGGCTCTTTCTCCTGCTCCAGGGTCTTTACTGATCCTCACTGCCCGGGTACAGCTCCGATCGTCTTCTGATCGTCCAGTCAAATGATAAATGCTGAGCTCCTGCAAGGAGCGGGTCCTGGGTAATAACGTAAGTGAGTTTCGTGCCGAAAGTTGCCTCCTGATCGTTCTCTTTGCCAATTCGATGATCCAACCAGGAATAGAGTCCGTAGACGCCGATGTTGCTTCGCCGAGACCCCGGAGCGAAAGAGATCGAGTAATGTTGGAGCGCTTCCTAATTACTGCAGAGGTGTTCTACTTCGCATGCGCTCCGATATCATCGCCGATTCTCGCCGTGACCCACCGCTCGGGCCCGTATACGTCTGACCCCTGCGGTCCCCTTACTAATCTCTTACAAACAGTTTCAGAGTTTCAAAATCAATATCATTATCTAAAAGATAGACAATAAATTAATGCATTATCTGACATTACATGATAAAGGAAAATAATTATCTTAAAGATTTTAACTTTTAATTATATTGCAAAAGTAGTTTACATGAGCGATGTTAAAGTTTTACCGTTTTAGGTAAACCTGAAGAAAAGGGGAGCAGTCTCCGATGACCTTGACCTTGACATATATTATAGAGAACACATTCCTGAGTGACCTTCAAAAGGTTTTAGCCGTCGCTCGTTGTTTATTAAAAAGTTATTAACAAAAAAGTTTAATGATTTCGCACGAATTTTCAACTGTCCACGCAAAGCAAGAACATGATATTGACATATATTACAAAGGTCACCTTCCCGAATAACCCGCACTAGGTTTCACCCGTCGCTCGTTGTTTGTTAAAAAGTTATTAACAAAAGAAGTTTCGAAAATGTAGTAGTTATTTTGAATATTCAAAGACATAAAAACGACGAATATGAATATGAACGAAGGAAGGAAAGTCATTTAAAGCAGTGAATCGTTACTATTTAGAATGGTTTGTTTTACTCTAAGTATTTACAAAGTATTCTCTGCTTTAACCTAAAGTTTGGTAATTATTTACAATAAGGCCTTTTCCGAATTTCGATTTTTTTTTGGCTTTTTGATAAAAATCTTCGTTGTGACTCTAACATTGATCATCAATCGGGGAAGCCCGCAAAATATACACCCTTCATATTTTTTACAATAACTATTTTTTTCCAACATAGTTTTCCGGATCTTCGGCAAGATTATAAGTTTCGTAGTCCCAAAGTTTGACAGTGGATTCTTATAGGATTTTGGATGGGAAAAAAGAATCTGAAAGTTTTAAATCGTTATCTCTATTGGTTTTCGAGATATCGATTTTTTCGTGTAATTATATATATTAGGAGAAGCAGCTCCGATCATGTTCACTTTAACATATGTTATAGAGGACTCTAAGTAACGTACAGAAGGTTTTACTCGTCTGTCATTGTTTATTAAAAAAGTTATTAACAAAAGAAGTTTAATAATTTTACACAAATTTTCTACACAAATGGAGATCCAAGCGAGAGGGTGAGAATCCCTCAAGGAGCCCCGGACACATACGCATCGTTTTCAGCCCGCTTCGCGGGAGGGCGGGGGGCAGGGGCGTCGCCCCTCCCCCCGCTGGGTTCCGTCCCATGTATTAGGTGATCAAAATAGGTCTGTTCTTTTTAGCTGCACTGCTGAACTAGTGCAGTTAGAGTGAAAGAAAGTATATTCGTCTCATTCTAACTAACTGCACTAGTTCAGTAGTGCAGCTAAAAAGAACAGATCTATTGTGATCACGTAGTACACGGGACGGAACCCGGCGGGGGGGAGGGGCGAAGCTCCTGCCTCCCGCCCTCCCACGAAGCGGGCTGAAAACGATGAGTCTCTGTCCGGGGCTCCAGAGTCGGAAAATATAACCTAAGCCAACCCAACCCTGTTTTTGATTCCCGCTTTTGAACCCCGCGAAAACAGTGAGGAGGAGACTCTCCTTCAGTATTACCTATTTCGAAAATTCTTTTGTTAATAACTTTTTAATAAACAACGAGCGTCGGCTAAAATCTTTTGAAGGTCACTCGGGAGGGTCACCGTTATAACATATGTCAAGGTCAAGGTCATCGGAGACTGCTCCCCTTTTCTTCAGGTTTACCGGCAATTTGGAAGAATTACAGAAACAACTTATCAAATAAAAGTCGTAACTCTCTTGTGAATCTAATAATATATTACTTTTTGGACAAATCCATGTAAGTTTTTTGTTGCAACTGCTACTATAATAAGTTTTAGACCTACTACATCCCGCTTTTATATCGTTTCCAATAATTACGCCCGTATTAATGAAATCGTAACAGAAACATAATTTAACTGAATATAATTGAATAACTTACCTTTAAACACTTGAATATAATCTGAGCAATGTAATTTTTCCAGTAATTCTTCTGATTTCTTGTCTGCCATATTGCCGCGATACAGGTACGCAGTAATAATATATCAACGAGAACAATGCAATATGCGTTCTGGCCACATAAAAACGAAACGATCGACACTTTCTCGCTCTCGACCAAAGAAAGGTCTTTACTCTTGTTGGCGGTGAAATCAACAATGTCTAAATTTTATACGAACGTGTTCGTTAAACAAACGATCACCAATTCCAAGAACGGCGTATAGGGAGTTGACGATCTACTATCCTGCAGAGATACCACATTCTGCCCCAGAGAAGTACTGTGGCGCCTCTGTCGGTCAGCTACGAATTACGGATTGTAACTACAATACAATTTTTGTTTCTGGACTATATACATTTCAGTATTATTTGTTAAGGGACCAAAATACTTTTGTTAACAGCCAACAAAATAAGTTGGTGTTTGTAAACAATCCAATCTTTTTCAAAAACCAATTGATTTATTTCAATGAAACAAAACTCGCCAACGAAAAAATTTTGGTTCCATCAACTAATTAGGTTTCTCAGTGTAAGAAACTCAGTGCATTTAATTTAATTTTCAAATCGAAAGACTTTTACCTAATTTAATAACATAGAAATTGTTAATTAACCATATAAAACTTGTCACACACACACACACACACACAGAGATCTTATTTCAATTTGTCTAACGGTTGAACTTTTCAATTTTATTACAAAAGTATTAACAATATCAAAATGCCAAACACGAATAATTTTACAAGAAGAGCTACTAATACTTAATATATAAATTTTATTCGTTTAACTTTACCTGTTTCATCGTTGAAAACATTCATCTTATTAAAATTATAACAAATGCCCCATAAGAAATTCACCCATTCAGTTCAACATGCATTACATCATACAATTAATTATTTTATTTTATCATGCAATTATTTTTTATTACATAAGCAATTTGTTTATCAATTTTCACATATTACAAACCTGGTAAAAATTAGATCATCGCGCGTGGTTCATCGAAATAATCAATTTTAATAACAAGAATTTTAATTAAATAATTAGTTTTCTATTAAATTAATGTAACCTAATAAAGATATCGCGAATCCGCCTGCGCTGTCTTTTTCAGAATCGTTTTTAGTTGTTTCGTTTGTAGGTGAACTTTCAAAAGTTAGTAACATTTGTTTAAATAAAAAATAGCTAACTTTGCCATTTGTTAAGATATCGCGAATCCACTGTCGCTATCTTTTTCAGAAACGTTCGTAGTTGTTTCGTTTGTAGTTGAACCGTTCAAAAGATATTAACATTTGTTTAAATACAAAATAGCTAACTTTGCCATTTGTTAAGATATCGCGAATCCACTTGCGCTATCTTATTCAGATCGTTTCTAGTTGTTTCGTTTGTAGTTGATCACAACACAATTACCTTTTTAAAAAAATGTACAAAAAAAAGCGCCAAGTATACACGCCTGAAGTTCTTTTAAAAAAGGACTCTACAAAACTAATCATATGGACAAATTGCGCCAACTACAATGGGTATTTATGCAAACCAGAAAATCTATTATTTTATTATTACTTATGTTTGATGTTATTTTATTCGACCAATCCTGGCACAATGTCGATGTTCGGACATTTTCCAATTTTTATAATTATGAAGCTATGCGCTAACGGGGTTTGTTAGACTTAAAACATAGCGAATAATCTAGTCTAAATCGATAGATTAATTTGAATAAATAATATTCGCTGCGAAAAAATGCCACCCCAGCCAGGGATTGAACCTGGGACCTCCTTCAATCCGTGCCCAGGGAGGTCCCAGATTCGATCCCTGGCTGGGGTGGCATTTTTTCGCAGCGAATATTATTTATTCAAATTAATCTATCGATTTAGACTAGATTATTCGCTATGTTTTAAGTGAAATAAAACATTTCCTATGTATCACATTTTTTAATAATTTTTAATAATTTTTTAAATAATTTTTTAATAATTTTTTTTATAGTATTTGCAATTTATATATTTATTTTAAAATAAAACATTATCCAAGTATTAAAATCAGTTTTATTTATAATACATTAAATCATGCATATGTGAACGGCAGCTTGAGTGACAAAATCGCTTTATATGTGTATGTGCGAACATATGTACGTGAGTGGTCTGAAATCCCACGGAAGTGGAAAACGGAACGTCACAATTTTAACATAACGATTACAATATCTCAGGACTGACTGTATCATTCTTATTCAAATTGGTCGCAATCGAAAGCTTGCACCCATATTATATAATAAAAGTGCCGTTAGATTTTTGATAACGGCTGTAGTTCCTGAATTATTTTCATCACAAGTTTATGTGACCTGTCAAATGATATGAATTCCAGATAAGCTATGCGGTAGCGCTCGACGTCTATGCACTGAACTTTGTAACGCTCAATGTTTATGCAGTGACTCTTATTGTTCGGAACCTTATTTTTTATTATGTACTTGGCGTCGCGACGCTACCGCGTCGCTTGATTACTCTTTGGCCGATATTCATTGTGGATTCTGATTTAAGACCATCTTAAGTACAATCATAAGATATTTGAAACCAATCACACAGTCGTATTAGCATCTTAAGACATTACTTCAGATCGTCTGGAAATAAGAACGGACTATGAATACTAGCCTTTGATATTAAAAAATAAAGGACATAATAATATTAAGCAGATATTTTTATACGAATAAATATTTTAATACATAAAAATATATTTATTAATACAAATAAGTGTTTTTTTCAAAATACTTGGCGCTGCTAAACCGAATCAAAAATTGTCTTAGTATTTAAATAATCTAAAGATTACAATAATTTCCTTAAACTCTAAATTACATAACAACTCGCTGAAATACATACATGTACAAATGTAGTTAAACTTATTCTATGCTTAATTCTAATGTCACACACATACAGACACGCATTCACAAGACTATGGAGAATACTGTGCTTTGTCAATGAACTTAATATCTCTCCTGATTGCCGAAATTTCAGCAAAAAACACATTCGAATATAAAAAAGCGAAAGCGTCACGACTTCGACGCGCTCTCTCGCTTTAGTAAACGAAGATATAGTTTTCCTAAACTTCTAATGAGGCTATTTTTTTACTACAGACTATGGAGAATACTGTGCTTTTTCAATGCAATCGATATCTCTCCTGATTGCCGAGATTAAAGCAAAAAACGCATTCGAGTATAAAAAAGCGATAGCGTCATGACTTCGACGCTCTCTCTCGCTTTAATAACCACACATACAGTAATTGTACAATTCTAATGCGGTTATCATAGTAGCACAGAGTATGCAGAATATTTTCCTTTTTGATTGAACTCGATATCTTTCCTGGTTGCTCAGATTAAACCAAAAAATGTCTTCGAGTTTTAAAAAGGAAAGCTATAGCGTCATGACTTCAACGCGCTCTCTCGCTTTAATAAACAAACATAGAGTAAGTGGACAAATCTAAGGCGGTTATCGTATCTCGAACTGTATCTCGGAGAGATGTTCGTCCCACGTGCGGTGCCGTCGGCCTACATACTGGCTGATCATCGTTTTTATGATTCGGTTGGCGCGTTCTACGGGATTGCACTGTGGGTGCATATACGGGGATGAAGCGGTGCCTAATTCTCAGATCCGCAAGGGGCCCGGTCACTTTCGCAGTCCGGAACTGGGTCCCGTTGTCGGTCAAAATTTCCTCCGGGCACCCGTGGCGGAGGATGATCGCGTCGGTCAAGGCGGCTAGAATGGTCGAGGCGGTGGTGCGGCGGATCGGCCGAATTTCTACCCACTTGGTGAAGCGGTCCTGCATGTTTAGTAGCCACGTGTGGCCGCGCCGGGATCGTGGCAGGGGACCGACTAGGTCTATGGCCATTTGTTGCCAAGGTCGCTTAACGGCCATCGGATGCATGACTCCCGGCGGTCGTTGTTGCGAGACCTTGTGCGAGAGGCACGTTGGGCAGGCTCGGACGTAGCGCGCGATCTCGCGGTGCATCCCCGGCCAATAATAGAGGGGCGTAAGGCGGGCGATTGTCTTCGTGATCCCGAGGTGGCCGGCGGTCGGCGCGTCATGGTACTCAGTCAGGAGCCTAGCCCGGTCGTCGCGGGGTACGCACTCCTTCCACTGGTCGTCCGGGGGAACTTCGTGGAAGTCGAGTTCGTGAAGCAGGTGGCGGTATAGCTCCCGGCGCGGATCCGGTAGTCTGGCACTTCGGCCGAATTTCGTCGCACGGCCTTCCAGAGCCTCTGGTACCAGGCGCACCGTACGCGGCTGATGCCAGCGGCCACTGGCTGTCGCGAGAGCGCGTCGGCGACGCTGTTGAGGGCACCCTTCCGGTACTTGACCTCAAAATCGTGTTGGCGTAGCTCGAAAGCCCATCGTCCGAGGCGACCGGTTGGCGACTCGAGCCTCTGCAGTCAGCGGAGGGACTGATGATCCGTGATCACCAGGAAGTGGTAACCTTCTAAGTAATTCCGTATCCTTCGAATCCCCCACATGACAGCCAAGCACTCGAGTTCGGTGGCACTGTAATTCCGTTCCGCGGGGTTTAGCGTGCGGCTGGCGTACGCGATCACGCGCTCCCCTTCCGGGAAGTATTGTGTGAGCACGGCGCCTACTCCGGTTGCACTAGCGTCTGTCTGCAGCACGAACTGCCGTTGAAAATCTGGGCATGCCAGGACGGGAGCCGTGGTGAGGGCGGTTTTGAGTGCGTCAAAGGCTCTTTGCTCTGCTTCGCCCCACGTCCACCTCGCGTTCTTCCGGGTGAGAGTGGTCAGCGGGGCGGCGAGGGTCCGAAGTTCGCCACGAATCGGCGATACGATGAGGCAACCCCCAAAAATTGCCGAACGTGGCGCACGGTTCGGGGGGTCGGCCACTCCGCGACGGCTCTCACCTTCTCCGAATCGGTGCGGATACCGTCGCGGTCTACGATGTGCCCGAGATATTTAATACGACTGATGCAAAACCAGCATTTGTCGTTATTGAGCCGCAGCTTAATTTCCCGTAACCGGCAGAATACCTCGCGAAGGACGACCAGGTGTCGGTGGAAGGTCCGCGTGCAGATCACGATGTCGTCGAGGTATACGAAGGCCTCGGGCTCGAGCTCGGGCCCTAGCACCTGATCCAGTAGCCGTTGGAAAGTGGCCGGCGCGGAATGTAGCCCGAAGGGCATCACCCGGAACTGCATGAGTCCCTTCCCCGGGACGGTGAACGCGGTGACCGGTCGACTTTTGGCCGTTAGGGGCACCTGCCAGTACCCGCTCTTCAGGTCGAGAGTCGAGAAGTACTTGGCGCCGCGCAGCTTGTCGAGCGTCGCGGTGATTTGTGGTAGCGGGTAGGCGTCGCGTTCTGTGATGTCGTTCACGCGGCGGTAGTCGATACAAAAACGGTGCGAGCCGTCCCTCTTTTTCACAAGCACGACCGGCGGGCTCCAGGCACTGTTGGAGGGCTCGATAACCCCGTCGCGGAGCATCTGTTCTACTGCGCGGTCGATGACTGCTTGCATTGCGGGGTTCCGCGGCCGGTAGCGCTGCTTGATTGGCACCGACGTGGTGACGCGGATCTCGTGCTGAATGCGATCGGTGGGTCCTTGCACTGTCGAGAATTTGGGCAGCTCGTCTGCCAAGAACGTTTGGAGGTGGCTGCCCTCGGGGCCCGTGATGGTGCCCACCGTCCCGGTGCGGGTCGGCGTAGTCGGGGTTAAGGGAGGGGGCAGAATTGGTTGTCTAGCGTCGGCATGACCTGAAAGTCATGCGTAACCGTCAACCCCCAGAGACGGACGAGTATCCGGACGAGCTCTTGGATGGCGGAGACGGTTCCGTCCGCGAGATGCACCCGGCCGTCGATAGGCCGGGTTGGGTACCCGAGAGATTTGAGCTGGTTCGCGGTGGTCGCGTTGATAAACGAGATCTCGGAGCCGGTGTCCAGAAGAGCTTGAAATTTCCGGTGCCGCACGTAGACGGCCAGGTGCGGTCTCGGGATATATTTTAGCTCGGGGACCGGGGCTCGGCCGCTATTTCCCCGGTCCGGGTCACGTTTCCCGGCGGATGGCAATCTCTCGTCAAAACCCCGTTCTTCCCGCACTGCGAGCAGAATTTACGCATGGGTCGTTGGCAGTCGCGTCGTGTGTGTCCCCGCTGTTTGCACCGCCAGCAGCATTCGGTGCGGCCGTAAGCGGTGCTGGCGGTGACCGGAGGTTTCGGGGCCGGCCGTCGGGCGCGACATTCGGCGTCGCTCGCGTCGAGCTCGCTAGCGTGCGCGCTGAGCTCGCTGATCTTCTGGAGGCTACCCCGCGAGATGTGGTACCGGTACTGCGGGTTCATATTCTCGTATAACTGATCCAGTTGTTCGGTGGGTATCAGTGTCCCTGCCCGGCGCATCAAAGTGCATAGCTCGTTGGCGAACTTGTGAAATGGCTCGTCGAGCTTCTGATACCGGTCCTTGATCTCGCGGAGTAGCTGGGCGCGGTACCGGGATGGTAAAAAGTGGTCACGGAACGCCTGCATGAAATCGCCCCAATCCTGCCATTCGTCGCGACAGTTTCGGCACCACAGCAATGCCTCACCCCGGAAGAGTTCGGGTAGCCCGGCCAGCATCTGGCTGTCGCCGTAGCCATAACTCTTTTTCAATTCGGTGGCCCGCTCGAGGAAAGCCACGGGGTCCTTCCCGTCGAAGTGACACCCCCATTTGCGGATCTGGTTGATGGTTTTGGCCACGCTTTCCCCTGGAGGGCCGGTGGTGACGTCGGGGACCGTTGTAGTGTCCCGAGCGCCAGCGGTTCCGGTGGGTGGATTCATTTCCGGTCTACTCGGCGGATTCGGTCGCGGGGTGTGCTTGGGAGGCGCGGTTACGTATTCGCTCATTCGACGGCGTAATTCGTCGATTGTACCCGCGTCGTCTAGACCGAGACGTTGCAGCTTGGCTTGCCACTCGGTTTTAGCGCTGTTATATATCCAGCTCTTCGGCATTCTTCGATGCTTCTACCCACGGTGCGGAGCGGAAACGGTCCCTGTTCGGGCGCCAATGTAACGACCTCCCGTACGCGGGGCACTCGGTATAGCTCGTGCGTCGTGTGACAAGGTTCGTGACGAAGGGTCCGGGGTAGGTATAGAGCGAGAAATGAGAGCTGGTGCGTTCTTATTAAGTATCGTCTATTTCCTAAGGCTATGTACAGTGCATTTACAAGAGTTGATCCGGATCGGTGCGGATTCTTATATTCTTGACTATGAGCGGATCTGATGAACGGAGGGCCGCATGCCGTGGCTTGTCGTTCGCGCCGCCCCGTGTGCGCGCGTGGCGGTGCTCCGCGGGATTTGCTTACCGGCGCGATTGTGGTCGGTTAGCGCGGGGATCGACGGTGGAGGTCTGGGCACTCCGGGCATCCGTGTGCCGAGAAACCTCGGCCGAGGCAGAGTACACTCGACCCTGTTGGGATGGCACGCCGCGGTGGCACGGAGGCAGGCGGGCGGTCGGACGTCGAGATGCACTCGACAGAGGCGGAGGACTCTCAACCCCTGGTATCCGATCGTCCGCGGGAAGGCGGAGCTGGGTGATAGGAAGGATCTGCTTGGAGTGACGGAGCCGAGATTCACTCGGCGGAGACCAGGAACTCCTGACCCCCTGTTTCGCCCGTGACTCGTGGTGCAGACCAGGATTCTGGAACGTCGATTCGAGCGGATCGATCGACGGGACAGGATTCTGCCTTGAGCGCTTCTCGGCCCGCTATTTATACGCGTTAGCGAGTTGTTTGTCGCTTTTCGGGCCGGCGGAGAGGGCTTGTGGAAGCGCGTGAGCGCCACGCCCGTAGAACGGTCGGTACAGGAAGCGGCGGACGCGCAGTTACGGTTTCGCTCGGTTCTCTCCGCCAGCGTTCGGTGATTTTACATGTTTATTCGGGCTCGAGGCCCGTGGTCTTCGCCCGCCGGTGGTCGGGCGAGTGGCCTCCGGCCGGTGTTTGCCGGAAAAACGGACGATGCATTTGCTGCATCGTTACAGTTTTAAATATTAAAGGTACTACCACTTTACTTTATTCGAGACACAAAGATATTTCCAAATAGATTATCATTGTTTGTCGTGTACTACCATTTGGGTTTTTCAAGACATATACCACAAGTATACTTGGCGTTTTTTTTACCTTTGTTTAAAAAGGTAATTTTGTACGGATATCACAACTTTTTTAGTATGCATACAAAGATATATATCACTTGGTTTACTTTGTTTATTATTTATTACCAACTTTTTGTAAAACTAAAACATAAATACCTTTAGCACCTCTAGGCCATTGTTTTTTCCTTATTTGTGCATCATCAATTTCAATCCAAGATGTACCTTCTCTACACATACTTGTATAATGGCCTTTTCAATATTTGGGCTATAATGAAATACAGCATTCATTACTTTATACTGCTGTTTAGCTATTAATACTTTAGTTGTTGTTATGGCAGATTGTTCACGAGAAAATCGACGACGTCATTTCCCGTCGCGCAGAACCGCCCAACGCTGGGAGTGAGATAACGCGTGGAGACGCGAAAATAGAAGGAAGACAGGATCTCCAAAGAGAATGTATAGTTGAATGAGGAATAAGCAGTGTTGGTTTTAAGATCTTTATTTTAAAATAATGTCAGCTCGGGAGTTCGATTACACGACGCCCGGTCAACCGGTCGCGGAGACGGAAATCTTGCACGCGGTGATACCGGCGGAAATCTTCAGCGCGTAAACGGAGATCTTGCCGCGGACCGGAGCGCTGTTCGAACTCTGGAGATCGTAAAAAGTACGAAATTCGGGGAAGAAGCGTTCACTCCGAATGCTGAATTGCGACGAGTCGCTGCTGTGGTTCAGAAGAACCGAGAGCTAAGCACGAGCTTAGCGGCAAATTTTAACTCTTGGAGAGATCAGTTGCAAGCGTTCGAGAATTGATTAGACGTGAGAAATAGGTCGTGACGGATCCGCACCGAACTTGTTTCTGACTGCCTGAGACGTCGATTTCCTTGAAGACCTCGTTTATTTTGAGGAACCGAGTGACAAATAAGCGATAGCTGATCGGCTGATCGAGGAATATTCGCGTGAAAAAAGTGTCGACGTCACGGGCAGCCAGCGAGCCTCGGCGAGAGCTATTATTCGGAGCCGAGACTAGAGAGCGAAAACAGCCTGTTTGTCGCGCGTTTATGACAATAAGCTGGTAATTTCGATGTAAAGTGATTTCGAATGAAATAGATATAATTTCACGAATTATTCGGAGATTATTACGGCTTGAATCCTGAACATTCCGCCCGCCTCGGAACCATCGTTCCGAAACAGAGTTCTCGAGTCGGAGGAATGAACAGGAGGACGGCCAACTAAAACGAGAGAAAAAAAAGAAATGGCCTTAACAAAAAAAAGAAAAAAAAGAAGAAAAGAAAAAAAAACGCAAAATTATAGATCTTGAAACTATGTAGACGTATACATATAATCTAATACCTCGCAGATGATCGAGCATGAATTACTGCCCGCCGTAACCGATCCGACGGGACCGATTATGACGATTCCACTACCTCGAGACGAAGACGGACAGCAAATAGCGATTCGTAGGAGAAACATAAATGAAACAAAAGAATTGAATCGCTTCTTACACCCGCTCACTCGCCGAGTGCCGCGCAATCGACGGGTAGGATGCAAATTTTCGCGATCGGGCGCTTGTACTCCACTGTAGCGGTTCGAACGGAGACGACACGCATGAGACCGTCCGCACCGGAGTGACATTGCGTCACTCGGCCCAGCTTCCATTTGCAGGGCGGTAGCGTATCGTTCCTTAACAGTACAAGCTGTCCGATTTTTATCGACGGTTGAACCTTCCGCCACTTGGTTCGCTGTTGCAACGTGTTAATGAAGTCGGTTTGCCACAGCTTCCAAAATCTTTCGGTTATCTGACGCACGAGCTGCCATCGAGTAAGGCGGTTTTCACTTAAATCGAGTAGAGACGGTTCAGGTGACAAAGTTATCGCGGACCCGATAAGAAAGTGGCCGGGGGTAAGAGCGTCGCAGTTGTCTAAAGAATCCGAGATCAGAGCGATCGGGCGGGAGTTTAGGCACGCTTCAACGCGACACAACAAAGTCGAAAATTCTTCGAACGTGAGTTTGTACGAGCCTAAAACCCGTCGCAGATGATGCTTCACACTTTTTACCCCAGCCTCCTATAAACCGCCGAAATGCGGAGCTCCCGGCGGAATAAAATGCCACGCGACATTGTCGCTGGCTATGGCGTTTAACATATTTGGATCGCGAAGAGCAGCCCGGTACGCGGATGACAGCTCGCGATTAGCCCCGACGAAAGTGGTTCCGTTGTCACTGTAGATTGACAGTGGAAGTCCGCGACGCTAAATGAAACGAGCATACGCGTTGAGAAACGCAGCGGTGGAATAATCCGAGACCAGCTCTAAATGAACGGCGCGGGTGTTCAAGCAAATGAAGAGCGCGATGTACGCCTTTCGCGATACGCTTCCCCGTCCGGCTGACATTCGGGTGTATACTGGTTCCGCATAATCCAGACCGCAATGAGAAAAACTACGATGCGGAGCGATCACGCGAACGGACGGAAGGTTGCCCATCAGTTGTGACGGTATAGCTGCACGCTCGCGAGTGCACCTGACGCAGCGGTGAAGGATGTCCTTGACAAGACTACGCGCGCGAAAGATCCAAAAGTCCTGACGAAGCGTGCTCAAAGTAAGTTGCAGCCCGGCGTGTAACATCCGCTTGTGCGTCTGGTCGACAATCAGCCGCACCAACGGATGCGACGCTAACAGAATCGGATGTCGTTCACTAAACGAGATCGCGGCTTGATTCAACCGCCCGCCGACGCGAAGAAGGCCTTCGTGGTCGATGAACGGGCGTAGTGCGAGTATTGGACTGTTGAAAGCGAGATCCTTCCGATTTGACAAAGCATGAATTTCTTTCGGAAAGAGATCCGCTTGTATGCGTTTGAGCCAGAATGTCCGCGTCGCGCGACATTCCGGAGCCGTGAGTGCCAGACCTACCGAGGTATTCGGTGACGAAATGGAAGGACGCCGGCGGCACCCGGACACGAAGCGAAACACGTATGCCGTGACTCGAATTAACTGCGGCCAAGACGAGAATCGTTGAGCTAGCACACAGGCATCCCGCGCCTGGACGTTATGAGAATGCTGAGGCTTCTTCTCAAGAAGGGACGACGGAACTGGGCACGGATCAACGAATGGCCATTCGTCGTTCGGCCGCCGGAGCAAAGACGGACCGCGCCACCATAACCGATGAGACGCTATCTCGTCTCCAAATATGCCGCGCGACGCGCAATCGGTTGGGTTATCGTCGGTAGCCACGTATCGCCACTGCACGTTCGGCAGACGAGACTGGATTTCGGCGACTCGATTTGCGATGAATGTTTTCCACCGCGATGGATACTGCCGTAACCATGAAAGGACGACGGTCGAGTCGGTCCAGCAGAACACGGCGGATAGCCACGAGCCCAAGGAATCCTGCGCGAACGCGACGAGATGCGAGAGGAGCACCGCCACAGAAAGTTCTAGTCGCGGAATACTTAACGTTTTCAGCGGCGCCACGTGCGATTTTGCAGCAATCAGCGATATGGAAATTTCACCGGAGCGAGAGATCACTTTTAGATATACGATTGCAGAATAAGCCACGTTGGACGCGTCGGAAAAACCGTGTAGTTCTGTATGAATATTATTTGAGCCGAGAGCTGTCCATCGAGCGATCTGTAACCCGTTTATGCCTGCGAGTCGAGCGTAAATGGACTTTCATCGCGCCAAGAGTGATTCAGGGAGGTCCGCGTCCCAGCCGACTTTCTCGCGCCAGAGCTGCTGCATGAACACCTTCGCGTTGATGGTAACCGGAGTGACCCAACCGAGAGGATCATACAGCTTGGCAATGGCAGAGAGAACCGCGCGTTTGCTGCGAGGAGTCGCTAAGTCCAATCGCACCGAGAATTGGAACGCGTCCGACGACGGGTTCCAAACGACCCCCAGGATCTTAATATTTTCGTCGGCATCCAAATTCCTGGAGCATGCCAATCCGAAATTGTCGGTGTCGATGTCAGCGAGGAGATATGGTGAATTGCTCGACCATTTACGCAGCTCGAAGCCGCCGCGTCGCAACAATTGGATCAGCTGATCACGTATTTTCCGTAACCGATCGGGATCATCGTCTCCGAATAAAACGTCATCCACGTAAATATGTTCGAGGAGAATAGACACAGCGAGAGGGAAATCCAGTCTCTCGTCTTTTGCTAACTGGAGGATAACGCGGAGAGCTAGAAACGCGGCGCAAGACATGCCGTATGTTGCCGTGAGTAATTGAAACGCGACCGGTAGCGCGTCCGGTTTTGGCGTCCACAATATGCGCTGATAATCTATATCTCGTTGATCGATTAGGATTTGACGGTACATCTTGGCTATATCCGCGGCATAAACGTATTGAAAGGTCCGCCACTTTAATATAACCGCCGGTAAATCCGTCTGTAACTTTGGCCCAGATAGCAAGTGATTATTTAAACACGTCCCGTTCGAAGTAGCGCTTAACGCATTAAACACCACGCGTAAATGAGACGTCGCGCTCGACTCGCGAAAAACCGGGTGATGCGGAATATAAACGACCTGATCATTTTCGGTATGATCAACGGGAGTGTGACGTCCTGACGTCCACCTCACACCCATTTTTATTTTTTTTTTATTTGCAATATTAATTATTAATGTATAACCACTGATAGTTATTTTTGAGCGCCATCGATAATTACCATTTTTGCTTCACTACTTATTATTAACCACAGGCTTGCGTACAGTAGTCTGTTATTAGTCTAACCAAGAATATTATTTACTTAGCAACCTAACCGACACATTTATTATGTTAAAAGTTTTAGCTTGATAATAGTTTTAATATAAAAATATATGAAGTGATGTTAATAATATTAACATATATAAAAGGAAAAGAAAATATTAAAACCACAAAAACAATATATATGTATAACTTAGTTATTATGCTTTATGATAGATTTATTTAATTAATTTAGTCAGGTATATATATATATTGTCTGAAACATAAAAACACAAAAACATACATAAAATCAGTAAAATATATAAAAACAGTTTTATATGTTCTAGCAGTTAAATAAAATAATTTTGAAACATTTATCATTATTAATTTGATAGATTTATAATATAATATCACGAGATTGGTAATATTTAAGATCGTTTGAACTGTAATACCATGAAAGTTTTTGTAGGTATAGCAAAACCATTGAGCTATTTAATATTGTTTATTATATAAAAAGTATTAATGTTAGTTGTAATAATTGAAAGAATTGGTTTAAAAATATATCTTATTATATGGTTATATAGCCATTGATAAGTATTACAATTTG
Source organism: Ooceraea biroi (assembly GCF_003672135.1). NCBI lineage: Eukaryota > Metazoa > Arthropoda > Insecta > Hymenoptera > Formicidae > Ooceraea > Ooceraea biroi. Next base: position 4,748,403 of record NC_039518.1, on the reverse strand, counting down.
GCTTAATACATTTTGGGTTATTAATAGGATAAAATATTTAATTATTTTTTATAACAAAGAAACAAATGGATTTGAAATGGATTTTATTATACTATAGTAAAGTCCTATGCAAGTAGGTAATTTTCGTTAAACCCAATAAGGTCGGTTATTATACAAAAACGGGAAAAATCTATTTGTTATTTTAGACAAGAGTAAAATTAATGACGGCGGAATTGAGTTTTATTAAGTGACAGCGTAGCTTTGACAGTTATTATAATTTACGGAGACATTTGGTGTTGATTGTTGTATAAGGTAATAAGGTGTCATTAATAACAATTAAAGGAGTAAATTTTGGAATTGATTTTATTATACAATGAAATAGTTTTTGTGAGTGTAGTAAATTGTATTACCACATTTGAAGTGATTTATTGTATAAAAAATTAAAGATTATTTTATTAACATAAAAGGAGAAACATTTTAGAAGTAAAAGAATATAGAATATTTATCTACATTCTTAGTCAAGAAGAAGTACATATTTAAAGTTATGAAATTGCAATAAAATTTCACCAACTTTTTTTGGTCTAAAAGTTGAACCGTAAGGAAATAATTTGTTATAATTATAATGAAGCATCTAGGTTATAAGAGGAAATTAATAGGGACCTCAGATTTTGAAAATAATCATTTTTACGGAAGTGACCAACAACTTTTGGGAATCATCATTTTTAGCTAGGCTGATGGTACCTTTGATGAAATTTTCCTTATCGCACCACGGGATCATTGAGAAACCGCAAAAATTGCAAAGTCACTATTCGTTAAACAAATCAGCGTTATTTTTCAATATTTATAGTGTAAAAAGTTTTAATGAAATATTAATAGTTTAGAAGTTACAAAGTTAAAAACAATTAAAGTCAAAATCAATTAGTGAACAATTTAATATAAAAGGAAATAAGTTGTTTAACCCAAAAATATTAAGAAAAGAATAAATCGTTAATTAATTATAAATAAAAGTATATTACACATGGTATTACATTCATAGTAAGGATTATTGAATTTATTTAAAGGAATATTTTATGTTACTGAGCATTAATTTAAGTATATAATTATTACGCACTTAATCCGTTAATAATTAAGTATATTAACCATACCATATACGAACACACTTATATACGTGCGTATAACCCATAAAGCAATTATTGGTTATTTAAGATTTTATGAATTAATTAAGACTAATATTGTATTGGAATAATAATTTTATACGGTTTAATTATAATATTAAACCCGGCACACCAATAGTTGCTTTATTAATAATTTCATAATAACCAAAGAATAGACGTGCAAGTACATACACGTGTATATCTATATATATAGGCATCCCTATAACTATAAGACAATTATTGGTTGAGTGAGATTTTATAAGTTTATTAGAATGGTATATTGAAATAATTTTAGATGATTTAATTATATTACTTAAGGCTCATGATACCAATAATTGATTTTACAATAATTTATAATAATTATTATTCAGCTGAGTGCGTTATATTATTAAGTAGGCGTATGCAAGGTCTTATAATAATTCATGCATAAGACTAGGAGCATATAAAATGCATATGTCAAGCGTTATAATTTTAAGAATTAAATTTGTGAGCATTACAGAATTATTTGAATATTAATTTGAATAAGACAGTGAACACAGCGTTAAGTAACAAAGGAATAAAGATTTAAATTCACGAAGGAATATTATTTCATGATGACTAATTGTAAAAGACGGTGACTTGTCGGCACCTGATTGAAATAATAATCCAAGACCGCTGTCTTAATCAAAGGTTGAATAGATATCTTGAGCAAGATATATCGGCAGGAAGTTGCAGCTGCCATTTGATTCGGAGAAACTCTGGTTGATTAAAAAGCATAACAGATGAGCGATAATTCTGTACTGAGAACTTTATGTTGAACTTACGCGTCAAAATACGTTTATCTTTTGTAAGCGTTGAGCTCACCGTTGAGCTCATCGTCCCCACTAGACGCACCGTGAGACCAATCCCACCACTTAAATTTTCGATCCCACCATAAGAAGCTTCGAAAACGAAGAACCAATGAGTTAAGTGGTAAGAGCCTCCCTACTATTTTAGTTTTTGCTTTAACCGTAGCGTCCCCACTTATTGTAATCCCTTCTCGAGCTACAGGGACCCCGTCCCCACGCATCATAATTTTCAAGTATATAACGTGGTGCAGCAGCCAGAGAAACACTTTTTTACTTTTACTTTTGACTACATTATAATTATTATTACTTTACATCTTTTCATTACGACTACTATTATTGTAGTCGCTAGCTAGCGTAAATTCGCTAACTAAGCGTAAAATATAACGTAGAGCCAGTGAAGTTCGAGTTATTACCGAAGTCTGATTGACTTATTCTTTTGCGGCTACATCATCAAGTGCTTCCTGACCTGAGGGTTAGATCTGTGCGAACGCTTGTGAGTAGATTTGTTTCATTATTTTATACTCGCTGCTCTTATGGAACGTTATACCTGTACTCCACATACATACTATACATTTTGACAGATTTATAAAGCTTCAATACATTATTACACTTACAGTTACTTAATATTTTGATTTATAATTATTTGTGAAACAATTACTGGCCTGAGGGTTTCAGATTTATATGACATTTGCGAATAAAACTATTTCAACTAACACATACATTCATATTGTAACCAACTTCTATATTACACTTGATTTTAGTAATAAACTTTTGATTAATTTGATTGTTCATTAAATATACCCTTCAACTATTATTGTATTAATCATTGAGAATAATATTAATGGTACGACAGTTGCAAACAATTATATTTCAACGTTAATTTTTGTTCAGAATCGCTCGCCAGCGTAAATTCGCAGTGAAGCGTCATCCTATATTGAATATATAGTGCATGAATGCATTAATTCTTTCAATTTAATTGTGCGAGGCATACCCATTTATTTCAATTATATTAAAAGCGTTAATTCGCTTTTTCCCTTTGAATACCATTAAGAGCGACTTCATTCGCTGTGATTTATCCTTTGAAAACATTCGAGGGCGAACATTCGCTTCCATACCTGTCATATACCACGGCGTGTATAGCCGCCATTTTCTCATGCCTTAGCCCGGTATAAGAGCATATATGTCTCATCATACAATTAAATCACATTTAATATTAAGGTGAATTAAAATCAAATCATACCATTATTTGAAGGATAATTCGATTATAAACATTAATTTAACAATTGCATTACAAGTTTATTACATTTATGTACTTAAATCAGGTGATCATGGTAAAAGTCTGACTTACGCTAATGACAATAGTACGACTTTCGCTAGTGACAATATTAAGAGATTGCTAACTTATCATAAAGCAGTGCATGGTGAATTAATAACTTTAATTATGGTTACAGTATATCACTAACAAGATTTAAGTTTAATAAATTACATAATTTTCGTTATTGTATTGTTAAGCACGAACATAGATTCATTCGTCTGACCAATTCCTTATGTATACTACATCTGATCAATTCATTATATATTCTACCTGATACATTCAATTTAGTCACAGGAGGTATATTTTATTTAATAACCAAATAAAGCATTACGAAATTATGAATAACAGTTAATAACGAATTAGAATCAATATTAATTTGTTTTAAATCATTATTTTATTCTTCAACTCCATCACCGTGTATGAGCATAGAAGTGCTCGACTCCTTACCTTGTGTTACATTCCACTTATTATAAAGGAAGGCATAGTTACCTGCCTACTTTTCTTTTGAGATATCTTATTTCATTCAATCCTTTGCATATGAGCATTATTATTACTCATCCTTTCCGTTTTTCCATTTGATTAATAATTAGTAAGAGCGAAGTAACGCCCTTATTTCCATATTATACTACTGCCGTACACAGCACAGCGATATTACGCTACGATTTCCTTTTCAATATTTTCCTTTTTTTATACCGTAATTTTGTTGAAGAATTAAAAGAGATAATAATTTAACTTCACTTTTTATTTATTAGATAATAGAGAGATACCAAGTTACAATCAAAATTGACTTACAATATTACTATATTTTTGACAATCACGATTTCATCACCGTAAGAGTTAATCGCAAGCTCTCTCCATTCCCGGGTAAAGTCGGTGTATGCAGATTGACCCATAATCAAAAGAGAGCACCTGAAATCAGATCACCTGAGGGATAGATTTGGGACAGGTACCTGATCGTCTACATTCTCACTTCCCCGGACGTGACAGGAGCTTTGCGCATATGCCTGAGCCGTTCGTATTCCGCGAGAAATTCTGCGTACTCGCGGGCGTCTTCGGGATGATTGTTTAATCGTCGCGTGATTGAGCGAAGACACTGCTCAGCCCGAACGCGCGATTCTCCGATGTCAATCGGAGGCCCTCGTTTGAATGGAAGCCGACGAAAGTATTCCTCGCATCTCTCGTCCTTGGCGGAAAGAATAGTCCGCTGGGGAACTTCCTCGATTTCCCAGAAGCGCCGAATTTCTTCTTCGAGGGAGGGAGACGCGGCACTGTGATGGATGGAAACCTGCGCTGCCGGGCGCGACGCGACGGAATCGAAGGAGTGGTGAGACGTCGTCGAGTCTGACGGAAGAGGGCCGGATATGACCCAACCAAAAATAGTGTTTTGCGCAAACACCTGACCGATATCGCTCTTGTGGCATCCCGGCAGATATACGTCACAGAAAAGATCGGCACCGATTATTACATCGACCGGACTGGCACTGAAAGGATCTGAATCGGCGAGTTGTAAATCTGCGAGGTGAGACAGAGACGACAAATCTACAACTCGCTTCATAGCATACGAGCTCAGCTTCTTGAGGATCACCGCATCGGTAGAGAACGACGGCGACAATTTCCCGGGCGGCGAGACGGAGATGCGTGCTGCTTGGCTAAAGGAGTCGGCGTTAACACAACCAATTCCTGACAAAGTTACCGGCGCGCTGAAACGTTGTATGCGGAGCAGCTGAGCTAATCGTTCGGATATGAAGGACAGCTCGGCGCCCTGGTCCAACAGGGCTCGAACCGTAGCTGTGCGACCGGATGACGAGCCAACGGCAATGATAGCCGTGGCTTCCTAGCGAAAACGCCGGGATGTGCTCCTGCACATCCCGGCGTTTTCGAGTGGCTGTAGCGCAAACCACGGGTTGCACCGTAGAGACCGACGCAACCAATTGAGACGGTTGGTCGGTCGCCGTCGACGCGGATGACGGACTCGACGATGACGCGGCCGACGGGGCCGACGGCGAGAAAGACGGAGGAGTCGCCTCCGCCTCAGTAGCCATATTGGCTTCGGTGCTCTCGTGAAGAAGACTATGGTGACGTTGATGACACGATCGACATGAATACGTGCTCTTACACTCTTTCACGGAATGATTTTGGCTAAGACAGTTAAAACACCGGCGATGGCCAAGCAGTACCTTCAGAATCACCTATTTCGATTATGGTAATGCCGTTGACTCAATTACTGGAGGATTGCGCGTCGTCGTCTATGACTATAAAGAAGATGTTGCACTGGTGTCTAGAATCCATTATAAATAGGACGTTAGAGTTATTGTCGTATGTGATAAGGTGCCAGAGTATATGCGAAATGTTACTCAGTTTCCTGCACTCGGCATTCTCAGTATTACAACAACAATTGGGCTCTGAGTTCACGCAGAATGCAGTTCAAGGCATGCTGCAACTTTGCACCAGGTTTGTATATATGTTTATTGTTTGCGTTAATGAACAATCGTCTTGAGGAAGACAAAATGACAATCTTATTACATTCTGAAAATTGAAATGTTACAAATGTTTTCAAGGAAACATTAACTACTTATGCATCGATGGCAGTATTTCTATAATATTTTAATACTGCGAACCCTCGGACATCCTGATGAAGATTAGTGTTACGTCCCGGCCGGTCGCTGTTGTTGATTAACTTGGGCAATGACACGGGGCTGGATCGCTGTTTTCGGGTATTAACGAATCCGAGAATTCTCCCCGGGGATACTGCGATCGGAGTAATTTCGTAGAGGGAAACGGGTCTAGTTATCGCCGGGTTCAAGAGCTAGAGTGCTTATTTCGTCGCCCTGTACCCGCACCACGGTCGGGTCGGGGAAGTCGAGAATACTTTCACCGGCTGCCTGTAACAAACTGAGCAGTGCCGAATATTCGCGCGCACAGGTATCGCAGCTTAGCACCGGAGAGTAAAACGCAAGGTTACTTCTGCAATCGTGGCACGTAGGAATGTATCGTGTGAATCCTACCACTAAATCGTGCTTCTGTATTAGCTCACAACTCAATTTCTCTGAAGTGGAAATGGCGTTGGTAAAGCAATTCCGACAGAACAAGTTTCTAGACTTTGGATGGAAGTAGGCTGAATACTTCATACACGAAGTGGCGGTGGTCCGCAATTGATGATCCAATATGGGAGGAGGAGGTCGGGAGAGGCTAAATCTACGCGTTATGAAGCGGCAATTCACACGTTATTGCGCCCACTTCCGGGATAAGTAAGTTCTGTTAAGCTGACCGGGGCAGGAAGGGTGGTGCATGCCCCAAGAAGCGATGTTCGCTCTTCGATTTGTGGTAGAGAATAAGGGAGGAGGGGTAAAGTAAAAGAAATATGCATACAGTTGGTTAGCTTACGCTACTTCGGTAAGTTTATTAAACAAATTCCATTTCCTCGGGGAATTCGGTCGTAGTTGTTTCATTTGTTACTAGGTCTGTGGAGGTTACTCGAATTAACCGTTCTATGGTAATCACCTGGGGCTGAATAGTATCGTTCTCGGGGGGATGATGAATGGTTTCAAGCTCCTCGGTCGTGTCGGAATCGTAAGTCAAATCAATGACTTCGGTTAGAGGTGAAGGGGTAGGCGCTCGGCGGGTGATCTCAATCGACTGGATGATCGGTCGGGAGGGAGCGTTTGCCCGCTGTGGTCGCTCCGCTTCTCGTCGCTGGACTTCCAGAGCAGGGTAAGGGGGTGTGATGGGCTCTACCACTCTGATCCTATCGGGGAAGGCGTTCGTTTGCCCAGGAGTGGTGTATGAGTCTCTGCTGCCAACGGCTCGTCTCGGAGGAGTGTAGTAGGTTGGCTGGGCGAAGTTTAGCTCAGCGAGGGTGTATCGATTGATGGCTCGGTTAATCCAAGCAGGAATCTCTCGAATGCCTCGCGACGTTTTTACAAGAGGGTTTCGATCCTTGCCCTCTTCTTCTTCCCGGCGCGATGTCGACGGGGGGGTCTCGATGTCTGGAAACCAGGTCGTAGTGAGCGAGCGTCCGCTCGAAAAATGGGCGTTATTTGCCCAAGAAGAGGTTATGTTTTACGAGAGAGGTTATATTTCACGACGAACACGTGGCTCGAATAATATACGTTGAGGTTAGACGTTGAGGTTATATCTCACGACAACACGTGGCTCGAATAATAAGGTGGCACGACCGAAGTGAATAATTAACGGTTTAAATTACGTAAGCAACAATATAGCAGTGGCCTTAAATGTAAATATAAGTTGTACTCACCGTTGCTGGCCACATGGTCTTGGAGGTTAAAACTCTAGCGTAGCGTGCGTCTACTGGATCTGGAGGTTAGTTTAGCTGCCTCATGGTCGTCCTTCTCGTGGTAGATTGTTTGTAATATGCACCACATCTTCGTATTTTAAACCGCGCACACTTATTTGTTACTAAGTTAGCTGAAGGAAATGGGAAGAATGGATGAGAAAATTAAATAAACAGTGATTACAATTATTAATATGTATAATTGAATACTCTCGAAAGGAAAAGTCGAGTTTACATACTGTTCGAGATTCACTGACTACGCCCAGCGCTGAGCGCGAGAATCGTGCACACGAGACTCGGAAGTCGTCGATAAGGATTTGACGGCAGGATTAGACACAACACACCAAAGAAAGTAAAGGTTGCGATTCAGTGAAATTGAATCTGTATTTGTCGTCTCAGTTTAATAGTGGTTAACGCAGAGAACCCGATTTAGTAAAACCAGGCGTCGAATGGTCGTTCGAACGAGACTCGGTTACACGGCACTCGTGAGGTGAACCGAACAAAGAGTAAATTACGAGCTAGAGAAGAAGACTTTCTTCGATTAGAATCGTGAGACAACTGATTCGGTTTTTGCCGCAGTATTTTCTTCATTTTGTCTTCCAAACTATCTTGTTATTCGCCCGAGTTGCTCGAACGATGATTCGACATGCCCATATATGGCAACGCGAGCCGCTTCGACCGATGTTTGCCGAACATTAGAGAAAAATATTTTCCTCTGCTCAGACAAATACCGGATGTACTGAGTCCTTGCGAAGGACTGAGATTATTTCGTGAGAAATTAGGATTTTACTAAAATTCTCTTCAAAACTATATTCATTCCGCTCATCCTCAAACATACCGCCCGCCTCGAAACGATGTTTCGAAACGGAATGATGACGGTATGAGCACGATTGAAGAAAAGTTTAGTGTAGCGTCGCACAGGTTTTAATAACTCTAAGGACATAGAAGAAAAAAAACACAAAGAAAATTAACAAAAGAATAGCGCAAAGAAATTTAACAAAAGAATAGCGCGAAATAACGCGTTCCGCCCGCCGTGGGACACGTCGGAACGACTCCTCCCACTGGAGCTAGTTGAAAGAGAAAAGAGAAAAAAAAGAAAAGCAAAACTTGAGAAAATTGATAACTGCCTGCGTTCAGGCTTCGCACTCAACCGGCAAAAGACAAAGCTTGCCGAGGGGTCGCTTGAACTCCGATGTGGCGGTCTTGACGGTCACCACTCGAACGAGCCCATCCTTCCCGGGGTGACAACGAATCACTCGGCCAAGTTCCCATTTGCATGGTGGGAGGAGAGGGTTTCGTAAAAGGACCATTTGGCCGGGTTTTAACGACGGCGTTGATTTTCTCCACTTCTGTCGTTGTTGCAACGTGTTCACGTAGTCGGCCGCCCACAGTTTCCAAAAACGTTCGGTTAACTGCCGGACACGTTGCCAGCGAGATAGACGGTCTTCATTTAGCGCGAGTAGCGACGGTTCAGGATGAATCGTGATGGGAGCACCGATCAAGAAGTGACCGGGCGTCAAGCACTCGACCTCGTCGAAAGAATCTGAGAGCGGGGCTATCGGGCGCGAATTCAGACACGCCTCTACGTTATACAAAAGCGTGGTGAGTTCTTCGAACGTGAGGGTTTGATTCCCGACGACCCTCCGCAGGTGGTGCTTGACGCTCTTCACTCCGGCCTCCCATATACCGCCAAAATGCGGAGCGGAAGGCGGCAAGAAGTGCCATTCAACACGATCGCTCGCGACGTGACCCTGAAAGTCGGCGTTATTTATGGCATTTCGATACGCGACCGCGAGTTCGCGGTCCGCTCCGACGAACGTTGTTCCATTGTCCGAATACACGGAGCTGGGCAAGCCGCGGCGTGAACAGAAGCGAGTAAACGCATTGAGAAATGTTGCAGAGGAATAGTCCGAGACGAGTTCCACGTGAATAGCTCGTGTGGCTAAGCACACGAAAAGGGCAACGTAACCCTTTCGCGATGAGAATCCTCGCCCCGGTGACGATCTCACTAGAATTGGCCCCGCGTAGTCAAGCCTACAATGTTGGAAGCAACGAATCGGAGCAGACACACGAACCGCCGGGAGACTTCCCATCAATTGCGATGGAACTGCAGCACGCTCGCGAGTGCACGCCACGCACTTAAAGAGAATGGATCGCGCGACGCTTCGCGCACGGAGGATCCAGAATTCTTGTCTCAGAATACTTAATGTGAGTTGCAGCCCGGAGTGAAGTCCCCGCTTATGCGCATTGTCAACGATTAAGTTGACGAGCGGATGCGACGCGAGAAGTATCGGGTGCCGAGCGTTGAACGGAATCGGAGCGCGAGTCAACCGCCCGCCGACGCGAATGATGCCGTCACTGTCGACAAAAGGTCGTAACGATAATATCGCACTCTTCGTCGGAAGGTCTCGATTTAATTGCAAGAGTGAAAGCTCCGATGCGAATAAGACTGTTTGCAGCCGGCGAATCCAGAACGTGCGAGCCGCCGAACATTCTGCCGACGCGAGCGCAATTCCGTCACCTCGACAAAGCCGGTCCCGTTTATGTTTACGACACCGGGCAATGAACCGAAATATATATGCGGTAATGCGAAGCAATTTCGGCCACGATGAGAATCTTAGCGCGATTTCGAACGAGGAAGGATTTTCCCCCACGTGAAGACTAACTGTCTTTTCCTCGAGAGGTGCATCGGCGGTTAAAGAATTCTCTAATTGGGGCCACGCTTCTTTTGATAGACTCAGCCACGGCGGACCATGCCACCACAACGGATGACTAATCAGCTCGTTACTGATGAGTCCTCGCGAGGCGCAATCCGCCGGATTATCGAGCGTAGACACATATTGCCACTCTGCATTCGGAGCTCGGTTTCGGATCTCGGCTACTCGGTTCGCGACGAACGTCTTCCATTGCGACGGATGCCGGTCCAGCCAGGCAAGAACGATGGTTGAGTCCGTCCAGCACGTGCAGGACGAAATTTCAAAATTTATTGACTCCCGAACGAACTCGAGGAGGCGAGAGAGCAGTACAGCCGCGGAGAGCTCCAACCGAGGAACGGTAAGCGGAGTTACCGGAGCGACGCGTGACTTCGCGGCGAGAAGCGTAATCGTAACATCGCCCGAGCTCGATACAACTCTTAAGTAAATGACCGCTGCGTACGCGGAGTTAGAGGCGTCCGAGAATCCGTGGAGCTCGGCGCTCTCGAATTCCGATTCGACGGACGTCCAACGCGAGAGCCGCACTTGGTTCAACTGTGGCAACCGAGAATAGATGGCTTTCCATCTACTGACAAGCGAGGCCGGAATCTCCTCGTCCCACTCGACTTTGGCTTGCCACAGCTGCTGCATAAAGATTTTCGCGGCGATTGTCGCGGGAACGACCCACCCGAGTGGGTCATAAATGCGCGAGATTGCCGACAATACCGTCCGCTTGGTGGACGGAATCTTCTCATCTATGGACACGGAGACCTGAAAAACGTCCAGGCGTGGATTCCATCCGATCCCCAGAATCTTAAGGTTTTCATCCGGAGCCAGTTGTTTGGTGCACGCGAGCCCGTGGTTTTGTGGATCTATGTCCGAGAGGAGCTCGGCCGAATTACTCGCCCATTTCCGGAGCTCGAACCCTCCGCGTCGAAGCAACTCCGTTAATTCGTCCCGAATCTTACGCAGTTCCGATACTCTATGATAGCCAAAACAAACGTCGTCCACGTAGCTGTTTTCTAAGAGGATTGCCCTTGCGCACGGGAACCGGTGCCCCTCGTCGGAAGCTACTTGTTTAATTACGCGGAGTGCCTCATACGGGGAGCATGCCATCCCGTACGTCACCGTCAGGAGCTCGAAATCGATAGGAGCCTCGTTAACGTTCGGTTTCCACAAAATGTGTTGATACTGCGTGTCCAATGGATCAACGAGAATTTGCCGGAACATTTTCGCGATGTCCGCGGTATACACGTATCGGAATGAGCGCCACTTCAAAATGACCGACGCGAATTCCGATTGTAATTTGGGTCCGGGTAGCAGATGGTCATTAAGGCTGGTTCCGTTGGACGAACGACTTGACGCATTAAATACGACTCTAAGTCGACTTGTAGCACTCGATTCACGTAACACCGGATGATGCGGGATGTATACGCAATGGTCCGTCGGCTCTCCTAAGGGGACCCGCCTCATGTGCCCGAGACTCTCGTATTCGTTAAGAAATTCGGCGTATTCCTTGAAAAGTACGGGATTTGCGTGAAATCGGCGCGAAAGGGACTCGGCTTGTTTTTCCGCGATGAATCGAGTTGCCCCGATATTAATCGGGAGTTCCGTCTTAAACGGAAGTCTCACGATGTAGCGACCCCCCGGAGTGCGCGAATGCGTGTGAATAAAGTGGTTTTCGCACCTAATTTCCTCGGGAGTGAGAAGCGCCTTCCGCGGGACTTCTTCAACCTCCCAGAATCGCCGTAGTTCGGCATCAAGCGACGGAGACACCGATATGTGGTGCACGGAGACAGCGGGGTGAGCATCGGTTGCTAAACAAGCAGAGGATGCATTTGACGATGCAGTGAGGCCCACCGGACCCGAGATCAGCCAACCGAATATAGAGTTTTGTGCGATGGGGTCGCCCTGACCGCCCCTCCGTATCCCGTCGAGTATTACGCTTCCGTAGAGATCCGCGCCTATGATTACGTCAATCGGTTCGGCACTGCCGGGATCGGGATCAGCCCACGATAAGTTTGCGAGATGAGAGAGAGAATGCAAATCGATGACCTTCCGCGGCGCGTACGAAGTGAGTTGAGGCATGATAACTGCGGGCGCGGAAAGGGACGGAGCGGTCGACTTGCGCGGCGACACCGAAATCACAACGGCTTTATTAAAGTTTCCAGCGAGCACACCCCCGATAGCGGACACGGCTACGGGCATGGTGATGCGCTTCGCGCGCAGATTTTGCACTAGACACTCCGAGATGAACGTCATCATCTCGGAGCCCTGGTCGAGCAGCGCTCGAACGGCGAAAGATCGTCCAGACGAAGCCCCCACCGTCACCCAGGCCGTGGCAAGGAGCACTTGTGACCGAGCTTTAGGTGTAGAAGAGCAAAGAGATTGAATGGTTGTGTCGGAAGCCACGGGCTGATGCGGCGGAGGCGTCGGGGACGCGTTCGCGACGCTAGCCGCGGCGGACGTATCAGCGCGAGAGTCCGATGAATCGTGTAAGAGTGAGTGGTGCCGTTGCTGACACGTGCGACAAGAATATTTACTTTGACACTCTCCGACTGCGTGACTCTGACTGAGGCAATTGTAGCATCTTTTATGATGCTTGACGAGCTCGCGACGTTGGATCGGACTCCCGGCCGTAAACGTCGGGCAAGCGCTCATGAAATGTCGTGCCTTGCAGAGCGGGCAGGTTGCCGGAGCGGTCTTAGACGCGGTTGACACGGTAATCTTTTGCCCCGCCGTCGATTTTGAGCTTGCCTTCGCCGACGAACAATCCTCGAGCGCGCGGGCTCGAGCAAGCAAGAATCTATCTAGATCGTCAAAGTGCGGAGGCTCGTCGCTGTCGCTCGTCTTGACGTTCCACGCCTTTCTCGTGACTGAATCAAGCCTTTGCACTACACTGTGCACGAGGACATCGTTCCACAAGTCTTCCGGGGTACGGTCGATATGTCTCAAGGCGGACACGGCAACGCGAACTCTGTCGCGTAACGAATGGAGTTCAGACGACGATTCGCGAGTGAGCGACGTAAGATTGAGAATTGCTGACAAATGTACATTTAAGATACGACGTTTACTCTCGAATCGCGATGTGAGCGTTTTCCATGCTATATCGAAGTTATCGCCGGTTATCGATAAGTCTGCGATACTCTCCAGCGCGCGGCCCTTCAGGCATGAGGCGAGAAAATGCATTCGCGAAAAATTCGACAATTCTTTATTTTCCGAGATAAGCGACTGAAAGCGATCGCGAAACTGCTCCCACTCCTCGAACTTCCCGTCGAAGGGTGGCAGTTTTATCGGAGGCAGGTGGGAAAGCGAGAACGCCGACGGATTAGCTCGGGTGAACGATATCTCGGTGGAGTTGGCAGGACTCACAGGCGGCTCCAGTTCCTCCAAGCATTCCGTCATGTAGTCCATCGCTGTTTGGAAGGCGTCCTCGGCTTCGTCAAGGACATCTCCGTTGAAGTAATCATGGTGGCTTCTCATCTCCGCACTGGCCCTTTTTGACAGGGAAGCGTGCCCCTTTCTCAGCTGGTTCCAGTTCTCTTTGAGCGACGTCATTCGCGACCGAATCTTGGCAGGGGTCAGATTTTTCCTGCCAGTCTTCTTAAAATTCTCGAGAGCTCGAGAGATGCTGTGCTTCATCTGAAGCTGCTGATCGAGGAGTTCTTCAGCACTCATGTTTCCACCGTTCACTGATGTCGCACCTTGCCGTCAATCACGCACGAATCTCGATCCGGCTCGAAGGACCAAAATTTTATGTTCGAGATTCACTGACGACGCCTAGCGCTGAGCGCGAGAATCGTGCACACGAGACTCGGAAGTCGTCGATAAGGATTTGACGGCAGGATTAGACACAACACACCAAAGAAAGTAAAGGTTGCGCTTCAGTGAAATTGAATCTGTATTTGTCGTCTCAGTTTAATAGTGGTTAACGCAGAGAACCCGATTTAGTAAAACCAGGCGTCGAATGGTCGTTCGAACGAGACTCGGTTACACGGCACTCGTGAGGTGAACCGAACAAAGCGAAAATTACGAGCTAGAGAAGAAGACTTTCTTCGACTAGAATCGTGAGACAACTAACTCGGTTTTTGCCGCAGTATTTTCTTCATTTGGTCTTCCAAACTATCTTGTTATTCGCCCGAGTTGCTCGAACGACGATTCGACATGCCCATATATGGCAACGCGAGCCGCTTCGACCGATGTTTGCCGAACATTAGAGAAAAATATTTTCCCCTGCTCAGACAAATACCGGATGTACTGAGTCCTTGCGAAGGACTAAGATTATTTCGTGAGAAATTAGGATTTTACTAAAATTCTCTTCAAAACTATATTCATTCCGCTCATCCTCAAACACATACGTTGTGAAACATATAAAAGAATCTACGATAAATGTAGCGATATCTATAAACGCTTAATTATTAGTTACAAATAATAGTAATGATAGTGGTCGTGTTACGTCCCGCCCGTCTCGTTTTTCTCTTGAGGAAATAACGGATATGGCAGGGGCTGGCCGTTATTATCGGATTTTTACGCCCGATGGATACCCCACGACCTAGGATTGTCTTTCTGGTTGGTCACGCGAAATCGGGAATTCGGTGTGGCGGTGCAGTGAAATTGCGATTATGGTGTAATTACGACTAGTTATTATATTACGAAGCTCGTTAGTAGTGCGCCCGAGCAAGAAATGTGTTAATGTATCTGAACATATGTCACACGATCCTTCGCGAATTTTCTTATAAAAACCCAACAATTTGGAACACCCGGCGCATTCAAGGTATGGAGGGGCGCAATTTGGGTTTAACAATATACAATGTCGGCTAACAAAATTAAAATCTGTGAAGTTTAATACGGTATCCGATGCAATACAATCGCTGCAAGAAATAGTTCTATTTTCTTTCAATTCAAAATAATATTCCTGCAAACACCAAGACTCGTAACGGAGGGTATTTACAATCGAACTTTGTTCGAATGGATTCATTGGGGAATTATTACCGATGTGCCCACCGTACGATCCGGCTGCACGATTTGACCTGACTGGGATTCGTCAGCAGATAGCGGTAAAGGAGTCCTGCTACACTCGTAACATTCGTGAGCTGATCGAGTGACGCTAAGTGCACAATTGCAATTTCCACAGATAATATTGCAAAGAAAGGTGCGAATGCTCAATAAATGATTATAAATGAAATAATAAATCTCGTGTTCTCCACTATTAACTATGCAAAGAGCATACAAATAATTACGATTCAAAATATCGCGGTAAGCGTAAACTTCCCGGCAATAAATATCGCTCAATAGTTGGGTTAAAGGTCGTATTCTAATATAATCCATAACTTATCATCATCATTCTAATTTGTAAATGTCAATACAATGTAGTAAGCAACAATCTTTTAAAATCGTTTTTATTCTATTCGATCCACAAAATATATGTGTTTGAATATTTTCGCTTTTCGACTTCTCAATCTTGTTACTTTTAAACTGTAAAAGTGAAAAAAAGGAAACTCATGGTGAAAGTGACCCTTTTGATACCCGAGACTTTTCAGACCCACCGGAGGTCATAAGCTTTCCAACTCGTAAACCTCCACGACCCTTGAAGAAAAAGGGTCGAACCCTTACGCAGGTACCAATTTTCTGTTAGCTTTCCAACGTTGAACCAAAATAGTCACTACGAAATATTCGTGTCGAATAAAACTATTTTATAATTTTACCAAATTGAACTAACTATTATTTACTCTTTATTTTAAATATTTAACTTCCTTAACATAATTTAAATCAAAATGATTTATCAACTTAACTTTAAATCTGTAATCAATGCTATCAAAATAATTTACCTTCATAAAATAATTTTATGAACATTAAAATTCTTTACTTGACTTTCATAACTAAATATAATCAATAATAATATTGTTCGTTAATGGATGTTATTAAGTTTATTCGTTCACTTTCGTAAATACTGGTAATGAAATTGTTAATTAATTTTCAATAATAATTATTGTTAATAATAAAATCATTCACCTACCTTTCTCAGCCACTGGTTGTCCGGTTAGACCCCAGGATTCTCCGGTTGTCAGCAAACAGCTCGTTCGCCTGATGCAATCTTCGGGTGGCTCGTTCCGATACTCACTCGAATAGTTATATTTATATCGCGCACTACTGACTTGTGTAATAATAAATCGAGGGGTTCTAGGTTCTCGTAAATAATCACAAAATTATAATTAAAAATAAGTATAATTGGTAATTCAAACAGTTATGATGAATACAAAAATTATAAACGCTATTATTACAATGGTTATAATTGTGGTCTGCTAAAGATACGTGTAAACTAAACTAAATCTTAACTAGAAATTGAAATTCAACTCAATAAGACCCCGGAGGGATGGAGAAAGTTAGGAATAGAAGTTGACGGTACCGCGTCCCGAACACAAGTGCCTGAATCAGCGGAGCATTGCTCCTGCATGGCCTGAGTGTGGAGGGGGGCTGACGTCACAGTCGGTGCCCCTTCCACTCTGATTCTTATTCCTTCTCTCTTCGCTATTACGCTATTACGCAACATATGCTTAACGTTATTTATTGTAAAGTGTATTGATAATATTACGATGCATATCTTACCATTTATGTGTATTACCTGTGACAATATAGTAATTAAAGGTGACCAAATTGGTGGATGATTTATTTATACTATAAAGTTCGAAAATTTGACGGGGACGTCACAGTCGATACAATAATGTTTGAATAAATGGAACTTGGTTGTGGGTTGATTCGCGCTTAAAACTTTGAGGTTAGTAATGAAAATAAAATCTAACACTAGACCCCGGAGGGATGCGAGGAAGGTTTGGAGGTGTTACCTCGACGACGGCTGCTGCACAAGAGAGCGATCACAGCGGATGTTCCGAGTATATAGTCGGAGATTTGTGTTGTCTAGTTCCGTCGGGTGGCGTTCCGAGTTGTAACTAGGAACTAGAGCTGGTGACGTTAGTTATAACTAGCGTCGTCTGATTGGTCTAGTTCCGAACTAGGATTTTAGTAACTTGTCCAAACCTTACTCTAAGAACTTGCCCAATTACCAAGTTTTGTCCAATAATGTTAGTGATATGTAACAGCTTCTGATTAGTCTATTTTCGAACTAGTGCAAATACTTGGCCAATGGTGTTAGGATTTGTTCAAGTGTTTTTCCTTATGATCTAGCGCTCGCAATTATTACTATATATAGTCTAACGCTGGAGATTGTTATTGTTAAAGGAAATTTTTAATTCTGCGGTAGCGGTGAACGTGACATTAGCCTGTTGAACATAAAGAAGAATTAGTAGCAATTTTAGAAGCGTTTGGCCAAGCTCTGCTTCAATCGGACGTCAATATATTTCGTCAGAGCTTGCAAAGCCTCGAGTAGTTAAATATAAAATGGAGACTTTATCAACGAGCCGTATTCAAGGTCCACCTTCTAGAAAGGTTTTTGATGGCACTGTTTACGGTCTTATTTCAACAGTGAGTACTATAATATAATTTATCGATAAAGAATTTATATCAATAATATGTCATTTACGTTCGTATTTAAATTACATAGGTCTCACAACTTGTTAGCAGATGAGATAGCCGCGGCTATTCACAGTTTAGCATCTGTGAATATAGGATGGTTTTTTGGCTATTTTCTGCCAACAGTCTTGACAACTTGTCAAGGCGTGGATGATATGCAAAGAGCAATTTTGTTGGAAAACTTTGACAAATCTATGGTATGGATAAAAAAATATATATATAAAATATAATAAAAATTAAATATTATATTAATTTAATGCTTGTAACGAACAATTCCAGGATCAACCAACTCTGACGAGATCAGTTCTCCAGCTTATTTCAGACTTGAGATGTTATCAGTTATGTAGACCACGCTGAATGTGGCTTTTGCACTCGCAATGAAATTATTAACTTTTACAGTGGCATTTAAGTGAAATCAGAACCAGCATTTCCACCGAATTTCTCCTACGAGTGCCTCCAGATACAAATACGATCGATATTAATCATGATGTAATGAAGAAAAGCCTTTTGTAAACATTTACTATTCTGTGTAATACCACTGCCACACCTCTTTTTGTGATGTTGTAAATGCTATTATTAATGCGAATAAAATGCGTCTTTTTACATGTCCACTGCGCTTACATTCTTATAGATTTTTCTCTTTACCTTTACCTTTCAAAATTTTATACTCAGAACAGTTAAGTCAATGACAGGCAATTGACGATGTCACAGCTATTTTTGAGAAAGAGTGGTTTTGTTTCCCAATTTCAGATGCCCCCCGATGCTGGACAGGCTTTTAATTCTATATCCTAGCAAAAGGTATACTGTTGTGACATCCTGAGATGTCCAATAACCTTAAAAATTTTATTTTTGCTTATTCAACACATTTATGAATTAATCTCTAGAATTACAGTATAAACTATCAACATATTGTTAATATTATAACTTACCATTGACACTTATCGTCAACCAAAGTACTGTTACGTCACGCCGGGTCAGTGCCACGAGAGGGCAAGTCTGGCCGTAGATGGGACACGATCGCTATTACGGGTCGCGGAGTCGCGAAACTCTACCCGGGAATACCCGCGATCAAGGTTATTCGCGAGGAAGACGCGTCTACTGGTCGGTCGAGGGTGAGGCCCTACCCACATGGGTTACATAATTACATATTACATAATCACCTTAAAAACAAATCACAGTTGGGTCAGGTAGTTCGTAAATGCTCTCACCGGTATCCCGTAGTTGTTCAATGAGTTCGAGATAGTTGTCCGAGCAATTGTCGCAAGTGTAAAACGGGGCGTATGTTGCGAGATTCGTGCGACACAATTCACACGTAGGGACGTGACGGTTAAATCCGACGTACAAGTCGTGTTTCGAAATACGCGTGAAATATTGTCCCTCAGGATAAGGGATTTCGCTGAAATTATTGAGGCACCTTTCGCAAATTAGGATTCGACTGAAATCAAGCAAATACGCGGTGTATTTCATGCACGAGACAACTGCAGTTCGACGTTGATATTCGACAACTGGGTTCACGAGCTGAGTGGAACCGTTTTGTCGTATAATTCCACGGCACATTGCACGATGTTCTCCTATGGTCCCTTTCGCTTATGGATTTCGACAAACAATTCTATTAACAATCCACTAAATTGATTGTGACGATAGGTAATTAACTCTAGCTTTCTCCTTTCAATTAGGTAAACAATTCCATTAACAATTCGTTAAGATGATTGCGACGATAGGTCAATTATGATTCTTCTCACTTTGTAATGATCGGTTAATAATATTCTAATACTAAAATGGAGTAAAAAGAATAACAAAAATAATATTTTGGTATTAAAACGACAAATATATATATAATTCTAGTAGGAATGAAATCATGCTGCGACAGTAATTTTACTTACTAGAATGCTCCTGATTGTTCTGGATCCGGCTCTGCACCTTGCTTTCTTGCGCCAGTCTATTGTAATGGTTTCGTCGAGGGTCGTCCTCGGGGATGTCTTGGCACAGTGGATATCGTACTTTGTGCGAGATCGGGGTTAACCTCGTCGACCACGTGTCCTCTTCTCCTTTGCTCTTATTTACGTTCCTAATTATACTCACTCGGTAGGTGCACGCGGAATTACTAATCACTCGTGGTTTTACGGGTCGCGCTACAGCGGGATTATTATTATTATCGCAACGCGGCTGTATGCTTTCGGACGGTACACGTGTCTGAAATAGTTCTTCGTATTTAGGATCGATATAGCAAGGTTTGACACCGTAATATGAGGAAATATCGGCGCTTGGTGTTTCGTAAAGAAACTTGGAAAGGTTTTGAAGCAGGCGTCGCGCACGGTGCTTCTTTCCTCATCGTCTCGTTTTCGGCATCTAGTTCCAGTGATCGGAAATTCTCGATAATTACTTTAATCGCTAGTGCTGTTGATAGGATTGAGGGTATCAGAGGGTAAGCGAGACTGGCGTGCGTGGACCGCACTGGCAGTTCACTTATGTAAGGGATCACGTTTAACAATGTCCACGTGCGAGGACCGCACTGTCGAGATCGTAGAACGTGTCGGAGAAGGAACGTCACTAGAGTTATCCACACTGTGCGTTGGTTCGTCGGGATTGCACTAGGTACGATTACACTTATGGTTTAGTTTACGCGTAGGGATCGGTTGGTTGAAAGGTATGCGTTAATAAGACGCTGAGTTAACACACAAAAGGTATATTCTAATAATAAAAGGTTTACAATTACAATGTAGAATAACTTCTAGAAATAAACTAAAACTAAATAAGACGATATTGAAATAAACTAAGTTTGAATAGGACGATATAGAAATAAACTAAGTTCAGATGAGACGATAAAAATAAACTAAGTTTAAAGTGGCAAGATATAGAATTAGACTAAGTTCGAATTCGAATTAGAAGCAGAGGTTCGAGACTCGGAGGGAACTGACTCGTCCGGAGTCGTAGTTAAGAATGACGGGAAGTAGTGCTGCACTGAGGTCCCTCGATTCGGCGGCCTGCCGTTTGGTGGTGGAGCGTGAGTTTTCCTCCTTCCCCGGTACGGCCGGTTGGTGGTGAGGCCTTCGGGTCCTCCCCTTCTGCGGATTGGGATGACTGTCTTGGCGATCAGGGTGGGAGTCAGGCCGACAAAATGGCGTATTGCTGATGGCGAGAGACGTCGCGCGTGTGACTCGGCGCATTAAAGTTCTATTTGTGAGGAAAAATGATAGCCGAATTTTCGCGGGACGTCACACTACCACCTTTCGGTCGACGGTACGCTGAACAACGTGACGCTTCGTTATATGGCTAAACCACGCTGCGGGGTGAGCGACGCGCCGAGTCACCGGCTCGGCGTCGCGCCGTTGCGGTGGCCGAGGCTGAATCTCACGTGGAACTTCCAACTCGCGGATCGGACTACCCTGCGAACAGCGGAGACCGCCTTCGCTATCAGGGCCGCGAACTCGTTGCTGACGTTCTCGCGCGACACGAACAAGCCGGACATCATCATAGCGTTCCGCGAGGGTAGGCACACGATGCTGGACCGTAGGTACGGCGGCGCCGTTTGTCCCGATGGATCGGGCAAGGTGCTCGCTCACGCGACGTTACCCACAGGGGCCCGGGACGACGTGTCGGAGGTGCATATAGACCACCGCGAGGCGTGGCACATCGCGCTGACCCCCAATCCGCAGAATTCGCATCATCTGCTGCGAACGCTCGTTCGCGAGATCGGTCACTCGTTGGGGCTGTCGCACACCACGGACAAGAACTCGCTCATGTACGCGCACTCACCCGCCGTGGACTGGCCGGTGGTGCTCGGTATGGAGGACGTTCTCGCCGTGCGGAATCTACGGCGCCGCGAAGGACGAGCCGTCGACCGTGGTACCTGCCGAGCCTACGGTCGTACAAAAGACTACGACGCCGGCGACTACGACGACGACGGCATTGCCGGAACCTCCCGATCCGTGCACCTGGCGCGACATCGACACCCTGCTCGTGCTAGGAAAGCGCTTGTTCATCACGCAAGGGCAGTACGCGTGGTCGATCGGCCTGGGTGGGAAGATCGTCGACAGGCCGTTCTTCCTGAGGGATTACGTGAGGTTCCTGCCAAAGACCGTCACGCGCCTGTCGGCGGCGTATCAGACGGTCAAGGGGGACCTGGTGTTGTTCGCCGATGGCTGGGTGTACATGGTATCTTATCCCACCCTCGAGTTACGCGCGTCGTGGCCGCGACGTATCACGGATCTCGGGCTTCCGCCCAACGCGGTGATCAACGCCGCGCTGAACTCGCACACGGGTCGTACCTACGTCATATACAACGATTACGCTGTACTGGAAATGGACGAATGTATCATGATGGCTCGCGGGTACCACACGCTGCAGACCGTTTTCCCGGGTATACCGTCGTCGGTGCGCACGGCCTACCGCTACACCGATGGACACCTCTACTTCGTTCATCGGGATCGCTTCTTCGCGTACAACGAGTTCACCGAGACCGTAACGAGGTCCGGGGAGTTCAATCTCGACGCGATCGGCGTGACGTGTCCTAGGGAGGATATCCTACGGAAATTGTGGGATCTGCTTGCTCGACTCGCTCGTTCCAGCGTCGCGTTTGATTAGTCACGCGCGCATTCCCATCTAAGTCAAGCGCCTTTAAAGGGGAAAAGAAGGGTATATAATCAGCGTCTCGCTTGGGAATACGCCAATCAAGCGTCCTTAATCTGAGAGAAGTCACCGCGCGATGTATCAAATCAAGGCACCGCTAGAGCAGATGGATAACGCCGCTCCTAGGTCAGAGGCGAACGGGAGCTCCATGAAGAGACGACGTCGCGAGTAAGTTGCGTCAATGAGTCTCCACGATCTTTTTATCAATCGTTTTTTATATCTAACCAGAATCTCATATCTTAGGTGGGGAGACCTCGCCGCGATGTCCAACGTCGACGTACGGCGCATGCGGCTGCTCAGCCGCAGATACAACCTCATCAGAACCGGCTACAAGTATCTGGAGATCGGCATAGGCGTCCCTCCGACCTTGGACACGGCGACCCTGCACGTCGCGATGGGGGACACTACCGGCAAGAAGATACTGCTGAACGCCGAGATGTGGAAAGGACTGGTGGACAGTAGAGCCATCGTCTGCGACTACCTCGCGCGGGCTAACGGCGAGCACGTCAACGCACATCCACCCATGCGAATGGACGACCTGACGATACGCTTCGCCAGCATCAACGGCCAGCCGACCATACGCCTGGACACTCCTACGGGTCGTTTGACCCTGTCCGCGCCGACGGTTCCCTATCTGTACGGATTGCGGCACTGCGCCGAGCGCGTCATCGCCACGATGGCCAGCGTTGTCGGACAAGTCGAGGCAAAACTGCGCGCCTTCAAGCACGCCGCTGCGGGCGTCGAGGATCCTTCCGACGCCCCGAGGGCGATACGCGACAGCAAGGACTTCGACAACAACGATCTGCTTGATTGCGAACTGCTCGTCGTGGTCTTCGGTAATATCTGAGTTCCGTGCTGCATACCGAAAGCTTCCACGTATGCGCATAATGTATACGTATTAGGCACAATAAATACTATATCTCTCCATTCTACTCATTATATTAAACACCGTCGTATTAGCCATGCTATATTTTTATTTATCTTACTTAATATTACATATATCCGTAGTTGATAAAATCCGCTGTATCCGTAGTTGATAAACTAGTGGATAATATAGGCGGGTTCTGGGACCGTTCAATTCTCGGAAACTAATATGGTGTAAGTTTCCTGGAACGGTCCCAGAACCCGCTGGTCGTAGAATGCAAATAAAGTCTTTTTTCCGTATCAAATTGCGTCTGTTTATCGCGTTGAACCCGCCACCCTTCCGTGCGCGAGAAGATACAAAGATAACCGTAGCGTCTCGTCCGGCGGAAAATTTAAAGATAACCGCGCGACCTCGAACGCGTCCGAGCGGGTTCGAGCGTGACGCGATCGTCGCCAATGTTACGTCAGATCGCGGGACGACCGTCGAACCACATTCCGCGAAAATTTCGGAATTTCCAAAAATAGAACGTTATCGGCCGGAAAACCACATCCGGTTCGGGGACTCATCGCGGGACCACCGCGACGATACGGGCGTCCAAAAATAGAACGTTATCCACAGGAAAACCACACCCGGCCCAAAAATATCTCCACCAGGACCCGACTCGCTTCCGATGACTCACCGGAAAACCACATCCGGGAAATCCAGTGGTGGGGAAAATCCAAAATGGCGCTCCCGCCAGTTTCCCTCCTCCCAAGCCACGCCCCCTCCCCTCCCCTCCCCTCCCCCTCCCCTTCCTCTCACCCCCTCGAGCCCATGGGTTAGAACCTGCCCTATATACCTACTTAAATCAATTAATTCTAATTGTATATCTGCGGGAACGATATTAATATCAACGGTAAAGGGCGTCATAAAGATAAGCAAATCTAATTCTAAAAGATGTATTTCTCTGAAACGATAGTCGAATTCATCGTGTAGTAACTGAAGTGAATTCATATATTTGTCGTATTGTTTATCTGCAATGTGCATGGCAACAGATAATAAATTTGGAAAGTGCAGCAACTGTTGAGATTGAAACTGATTAATCCATAAATTAAGTTTCATTTTAAAAGACTGAATTTGATCGAACATATGAACAATTAATTTATCCTTGCCTTGTAAAGAATAATTTAATGTATTTAAATGACCAGTAATATCCGTGAGAAAAGCAAGATCGGCGATCCAAGAAGGTTGTAATAGTTCGGGTATACATTTATCTTTCATTTCTAAAAATATAATTATTTCTTCGCGTAAACGAAAGAAATGCTCAAGAGTTTTACCTCGACTAAGTCATCGCGTTTCACAAAAATAGGGGATATTAGTATAATCTGATTCTAAAGAAGATAAAAACTCGCGAAATTGACGATGGTTCAATCCTGTAGTTCTAATAAAATTTACAACCTTAATTATAATTTTCATTACTTCATCGTATTTTAAAGATTTTGCGCACAGTGCCTCTTGATGGATGATACAATGGATGGAATAAATTTCTTGTTTCGATTATGCTATTAATTTGGATTTTAAACGTCCTACGAAGCCTGTATAACATCCAACCATTGCTGCAGCACCATCAGTAGTAACTGAAGCTAATTTATCCCAAGATAAGTTTATGTTTGCAACTGCTTCTTCAACACTGTGCAATATCTTCTCCAGTTGTGGTGTGTTTCAAAGGCATTATATTTAATAATTCTTCAGCAATAGAGAGGTTGCTATCCACACCACGAATAAAAATTGCTAATTGTGCAGTATCAACGATATCAGTACTTTCATCGAGAGCTAACGAAAAAGCAATAAAATTCTTTGCTTTTAATGACAATTGTTGCTCCAGATCTTCACTTAATATTTCAATGCGGCGTATTACAGTTCGAGGAGACAAACTAATTAATATAAATTTATTAACATTATCAGGATCTATCGCCTCTGCCGCATTTTCGAGACATTGTTTTACAAATGGACCAATAGTAAATGGACGTGATTCACGTGTAATAAGATGAGCAATTTATAGCTAGCATACAATGTAGGCTTATTTAATTCTGATTCTTTTTCCTATATTAGAAAAAATTAAAACTAAATGTAATAAAAGTCGCATATTTTACATACGCGGCAATGTAATATATAATGAAGTATAAATTTAAAAATTTTACTTTATCCCTCTAAAAAAAACCTTAAAAAGGTAAAAGAATACGCCAAGTACATAAAAAAGCAAAACCAAATATGATGAAATCCATAGTTAACTAGCCAAGTACCTAGAAGCAATTCAGTTTGAGGATTTGTAATTCGAAATAATACTTGGCGTGCCCGGGTCGCATTGGATATGCATTCTTCTAAATTTGTACTGCCTTGAGTATTTTCACTAATGACTCGTAAATCTTTGTATTTGGTAATATTAAAATAAATACGTTTACAGTTTTGCACATTAGCGGAGTGATTATAAATATCCCTTTTCGTTACTCAATACAAATAATTTACACATACAGTTTACACAAAGTATAGGTAGGACGTATGTTTTAATGCGACCCGGGTACGCCAAGTATTATTTCAAATTACAAATCCTCAAACTGAATTGCATCTAGGTACTTGGCTAGTTAACTATGGATTTCATCATATTTGGTTTTGCTTTTTTATGTACTTGGCGTATTCTTTTACCTTTGTAAGGTTTTTTAGAGGGATCTCATTACTTTTTGTAAAAATTTTTTATATTTCATTAATTTTTAATGTTTTCATAGAAAAGTACATAAAAATAAAAAATAAGGTACCGAACAATGATTGTCACTGCATAAACATCGAGCGTTACCAAGTTCAGTGCATACTATGCACTGCATAGACGTCAAGCGCTAACGTATAGCTTATCTGGAATTCATATCATTTGACATGTTACATAAACTTATGATTAAACTATTTCAGGAACTGCCGTAATCAAAAATCTAACGGCACTTTTATAAGATAATATGGGTGCAAGCTTTCGGTTGCGACCACTCCAAATAAAATGGTTCAATCAATCCTGAAATATTGTAATCGAATGTTAGAATTGTGACGTTTCGTTCTTCTCCTTTTCCGAAATCAAGTTCAGACTCACGTACATATGTTTGCACATACACATTTAAAGCGATTTTGCACTTTTTTTTCGTTGCACCACTTCGACGACGACGACGACGACGACGTTGCACCACGTTGCTGTATGACGTTGCAGCACGTCGATGTGGTGCAACGTCGTCCCCGTCGCAGTCCGGCGACGTGGTGCAACGTCTTCGCCGTCGCCGTCCGGCGACGTGAACCTATCGTACGTTTGTGAACGCGCCTTTAGGAACAAACTCGCTTTGCTTGTGTGCGTGCGAGCATACGTACGTGAGTCTGAACAAAAATGTGGGCTGGAGAAGAAAAATGAAACGTCACAAGTGTTGCATACGATTACGATATCTGAGGATGGAGTGCACCAATTTTTTTCGAAGAGGTCGCAATCAAAAGCTTGCATCCACATTATGTTATAAAAGTATCGTTAGATTTTTCATTACGTCTTTAGTTCCTGAGATATTGTAATCAAAAGTTTATTTGACATGAATTTGACGTGAAATTCCGGATAAGCTACTTGGTAGCGCGCGACGTCTATACAGTGGCTCTCATTGCTCGGAACCTTTTTCTTTATGTACTTGGCGTCGCGACGCTACCGCGTCGCTTGATATGTTCAATATATGTATTTCATATATACATACATGTATCAAATATATGTTCAATATATTTTTTTAATTTTCAATATATTATTTTGTTTTTCTGTATAGTAAGAGTAAAAACTATTGCTGACAGTAAAAAATAACAAAGATATTATTTGCTTTGAACGATATTTACACACAGTCAGATCTTACATTTAAGATTGTCTTAAGTTTATCTTCCTTGTTTTGTAGCAATGTATGTGAAATGATCCACATAACATCTGAAAATGAACTGAAAATGGTCTTAAATATTATTGGATTCGACTATGTTATATCCTTAGTTTGCCGTGACATCACTACAATAGTATTTCGCACAAATTATGATACGTATACATATAGTTTGATACATGTAAAATACTTAATATTTCTTTCATATTTTTAGAGACTCAGATGTTTACTCCAATGTATCTGATAACTCTTCTACATAATCATTAAGTACCTTTGATGATATGAGACAGAAAGGTTTACATGGACAACGAATGAAATAAAAAACATGCACAACCGGTTAAGGTTAAATTAATAACTTTAATATTTCATTTGTTGAGATTGAATAATACAGTGAACGAAGTGTTAATTGAAGATTATTTCATTGATAGGAAATATCATTTATAACTTAGTATCACTATTGGTTGATTCGTACTACTACCATTTAAGTATTACTTCCTTACTTGCTATGTGCTCCTGTTACTAATACTTTATATTTCTTCATATTTTTAATAGTAATCATGCAATATTCATGTTTTAAACTAGATATATTGTTTTTATTGGTTTATTAAAGACTTTTAATATTAAAATAAAAGAAAAAAAAAAATAATTAACGGGACGCGAACCATGAAATATTAATTCTTAAGGCGGCGATTTACTGACGCCAGATTAAAGTAATAATCGGTGTCCACTGTCTTAATCAAAAGACATAACAGTCTCTTCGATAAATTTAATCGTTAAATTTTAGTTGACTGAAAGTCATACCGAATGTTCTGATTATTTAGTACGGAGAAATTTCTGTTGACCATAAGTCCCAACAGCTCATGCGATAAATTCGTACTGAGAATTTTATGTTGAACATTGGGAGAAAAATAATTTTATCTAACCAAAGCACTGAGCTCATCGTCCCCACCAGACTTTTCAAGGTCTCGATCCCACCATTAATAATTTTAAGAGCGGGGAACCAATCAGCGATCAAGGCGTAGCCTCCCTACTATTGTAACTTTGCATTTAATTATAAGGTCCCCACTTTTTGTAACCCCTTCTCGAGCGACAGGGACTCAGCCCTAAAATTTTAGTATAAGACTTGGTGCAGCAGCAAGAGAGCGTCACTTTTTGGAAGACTCTTGACTTGATCATTAACTTTTAACTTTGTCACTTCGCTTTATAGCAATACGTCACTAATAAAGCGTCTACGTAACTCAGTACTTGTCGGTCACTTATAATTTGCTATTACTTAATTTGCTTTATACAGTTAAGTCGCTATTGAAGCATCAACCTAATTTAGAATCAATGGAGTTTGCTCAACAATATTTCTCGCTACTACTTGTTAAGTGCTTCCTGGCCTAAGGGTCCAGATTCTTGCGAACACTTGTGAGTAGATTTGTACCAAGTTTGAATTCTTATTGTATACCCACTATTCTTAATTGTTGTTTGCCAACTCATACGACTTTATTTTATATTCATACGACATTTGTATTCAACCTCTGTGTAACACAATTATATTATATCTACATTCAGTGACAGTTTACTTATTAATTCATCATTTTGATTTATAATTTGTAACCTTGTACCCTCTTTACCTTAATTAATTATTCATTTATATGTTCCTTAAAACATACTTTAAAAGATTTATACTACTTTTCCTTATTTTACTTGGCGTTTATCCGCTGATAGTCCGACTTCTTTTAGTTTCATACTATTTATACTATTTCCAGTTATATTACTACTAGGCGTTACCATTTATGGCTATACTACTAGCATTAATCCGCTCGTATTATTAGTATTATCCCTTATTATTTCACTCCTTATTATTTTATTTGTTGATCCATTACTGCTTACAGTTATATTATTAAGCGTCCATTTCGCTTATGGTACAACCCTTTAATACCTATACTACTTATAGCTATACAATTGGCTATACCTTTAGTTATATTATTAAGCGTCCATTTCGCTTTTGATAAAATTTTTAATTATCCTTAAAATATTAGTATTACCTATAATTATATTACTAAGCGTTTACTTCGCTTATGATATAACTCTTTCATTGAGTTATACTACTTATTCATTCCTTTTGCTACCTATACTAGTTGGCTGTTATCCGCCATTGGTACCAGTTTTATTGACTCATACTATTATTATTATTTTGCTAAGAGTGAATATAAGATTAGTTACTATGTGGGTTATACTACTTGAGTTATACTACTTGATCTATATTACTTAATTAGTTGGTTAGTACCTATTACTTTTATTATTTCCCTTTGTCGTTATTAATTAGATTCAATACATAGTAATAAATAATACCAGCATCATAGAGTCATAGATTTTATTTTATTAATCAACGATCATACATTCATAATTTTAATTTCGGAAACATAACCTTGTCATCATTGTAAGTTGATCCAAGCTCTCTCCATTCCCGGGTAAAGTCGGTGTATGCAGATTGACCCTAAATCAAAAGAGAGTATCTGATGTTAAACCACCGAGGGCTAGGTTAGCACAGAAACCAGGTTAGTAACGTTCTCACTTCCCCGGACGTGACAACATATTGTCGCCATGACAACCGTATCCATATATTTCGGATGCATATTAATCAGTTTTCGATAGATCCTCCACCGTGAAGACAAAATATCAAAAGAATTTTCAATAGTACGCCTTGCTCTAGACAATCTGAAAATGGAACGCACAACGGAATTAAGGTAAGTAAAACATTCATCACGCGCGCGTGTACATAACATACATTATTATCCTATAATATTAATATCTATTAATAATAGTAATAAGTATAATTGCTAACCTATAATTATATTTTTTTTTCTTTTATCAAGTAATTTTCCAGCGTAAGGTCGCATCATATTAATACTAATTGGAAAACCACTATCTCCAAGAAAAAATAACGGCAATTTTACATTGCTTTCAGGAAGATTTAACGTTTCTTCTTTTAGTGCTGCATGAATGTCAGAAGAGAAAAAAATTCCACCATCGCTATTTCCACCATATGCACCTATGTCAACTAATGTAAACATATATCTGTAGTCACATGCAGCTATTAGCACAATGCTATGTCTTTTTATAGTTGAAGAATAAACTTCCGGATTTTGGTAGAGCTTGTATCTCCACATGTTTTCCATCAAATGATCCCAAACAGTGAGAAAAATTTCAGTTTTGAAGGAAACCATTACAAATAGTTTTCCATTCTTCCTCTTTAGGTACACAAAGGTAAATCGGTTGTAATACTTTTACTATGACTGAACAGGTTTCATAGATAATGTTCCGTACAGTGGATTCTCCACATCTAAAAGCTAGTGCAATGGATAATATTTGATCCCCAGGTGCTAAATATCTACAAAAAAATCTTGATATATGAATAAAACAAAATACCAACATAGAACATTTACAGAATGATGCTACACGTTTGTATCATTCTTTCATTTAATAGAACACGATAAAATAACTAAGCACCTTAGAGTTATGGCCAATCGTTGTTCCGGACTAAAAGCTCGTTTACTTGTTTTAGTTAAAAAAGGCTTTGTCATTTGTAATAGGTGGGAGAAAGTTTCTTTTGTCATCCTTACATATCGGAAAAATATTTCAACATCATTATATTTCAATTCATGGAAGAGGTGTTCGAAATCTTCGTATAGAGGACGTGCAACATTGATTGGTCTGACCCACCATCTTTGATTTAACCACCTTTTTCTTTCATTCCTTTCTTGTAACAATGCTAATAAGCACAATTGTAAGAGACACAAAATGAAATAATCTTCATCATTTATATCCATAATGATTTATGTATCCAGAAACCATTATACACTACTCACAAAAATTAGAGGAACACCAAACTTTTCTTTAAAAATAGGCAAATTTCAAGCAGCTGTAACTTTGTTAAAAATGAACGCAATTTAAATTTAAAAAAAGGATTTTAAAGCTTGAAACTTCTACTTCCGAACGGTTGCCATGAGTTTAAATTTCTGTGACTATTGGTAATTTTTACATACAAAAAACTGCGAACTGGACAAAATAAGAACTTTTCTTTTCACTTTGAAGGTCTGTCACGTATCAAAAAAAACTTCTGCGAAAATTCTCGACTTTTTATTGTAAAAGATTGAAGTTTTCCCTACAAAACGCTTTTTTAAAAATTTTTCTACGAGGTTTTGTTACTGAGTTATCGCCGATTAAATAAAAATTGGCATTGTTTACTTTGATTGCTCATAACTCCGGTAAAAATCATCGCACAGCAATTTAAAAAACGGATTCTTAAAGCTGAAACTTTGCTCTATTGACCGGTATATTTGCCCAAATTTTTTCGAAAACATGTAAACATACTGAAAATGGATGAATATAACGTAAAAATGAATAATTTTTCACTTTGACCTTAAAAACAATCGTACAGAATGACAAAACAATTTGTTCTTCACATTTTTTTATACTTTTCAATACCATGAATTTGACAAAAATGTGCCGAATAGCTATAAGGTTTTTTCATGGTAGCCAATGGGGTTTTATGGGACAAAACTAAGAAATTGCTAAATTTCAGTAAAATAAAATGGAAAATAATGTTAATTAATGTTAAAAAATTGATTTCTAGCGCACTATATTAATCTTTATTAAGTGAGCAATAACAAAGTACACACTTTTCTATCAAAAGGTGAAAACATTTGTGAACCGCCGGCGTTAGTTTTATCCAAAGCATACCACGTGGAGGTCGCACGGTCGGATTTACGCTTCGTTTTGTGTGTGTGTGTGTGTGTGTGTATGTGTGTGTGTGTGTGTGCATGCGTGTGTGTGCGTATGTATTATGTGGAGTGTATCAGTGATTAATGCAAGATAGAGTGATTAACGCTAAAAAGAATTTAATAACGTGTATTTCCGCCTCCATTCAAAATGACTGCTCTCAATCGATTTCGCATATTGATGCAACGACGTATTGCTCTTTGAGGAGGGATTCGCTGCCAAGTTCGGCAAAGAACTGTGACAAGCGAAGCCAAATCGACGATGTTGGGATAGTTTTCGCGTACTTAGAGCTCTAATATATCCCAAACATGCTCGATTGGATTCAAATTGGGACTCAGTGGCTGATGCAATAATGTATCGATTTGATGGTTTCTCAGAAACTGTTGGGTGTAACGAGCAGTGTGCGGTCGTGCGTTGTCATGCACTAGGCGAAACCGTTGACCAATTCGATTTCTAATTGGTAGAACATATGGCTTTAGTATTTCATGAACATATCGTCTAGAAGTTAATCCTGGTGGAGGGATAATTACTAGAGGTGTTCGTGAAAATCGAGATATTCCTGCCCATACCATTACAGAACCACCATGAAAAGCTTGAACCGGTCTGTTGCAGTTTTCAGAATAGCGTTCTCCTTGACGTCGCCAAACTCGGGCTCGTCTGTCATTGCCAAAAAGGCAAAATCTAGACTCATCCTTAACCCTTTGAGGCACGCAATTTTCAGAAAATCCGAATCACATGAAAATTTATATACGAGGGTTTCTGAGGTCGCTGATGAATCCGTTATCAGATTTTCGAAATTCAAGATGGCGGATCCAAGATGGCGGACGCAAAAATGAAAAATCGCGAATTTTAGAATTTGGACCTCAGATTCATAATCAGCGACCCAAAAAACCCCCAAATCTTGATTTTGAGCAAAGAATTCACTCATAGTTCGTGAGAAATGATTTTTTTCTGTAAAAATGTGTATTTTTCATACTTTGTTTATTTATAATAAATGGACAACATATGCAAAACACTTTTCAACCTTTCATGCATACATCCTTCCTCTAATTTTTGTGAGTAGTGTACATATATATATATATATATATATATATATATATATATAATACTTGGCGCTGCTAACCGAATCAATAAGTCTATTTCCTATTGCTGTACTAGTTTAGAATTTTTCTGCTTTCTTCTAATGTGCAGTAAAGAAATTGCCTTTTTTCTTACACTTTTCTTTTCAAATATTTTGTAAATTGTATATTTTATATACAGGGTGAGCCATTTTAAGTAACGCATTGATTTTTCTCGAAAACCAAATCTTGTATCGAAAAATGTTTCAGACAAAAGTCTTTTGGTTCGAAGGGGGCAAGATGATAGCATTATCAATTTAATTGTAGATGGCGCCACTTTAGAGATTTCATCATAGCGGGTATTTTTTTAAATGGAAGTTGATTTTTCTCTCTAAGTGAAAGTTGTAGCTGATAATGAGACAAATACAACGGTTTTTTGTTTTTTGCAATTGGACCATTTTTCAGTGAGTTACAGCGTTCCAAAGTATACTGTTTTATAATTTAAGTATACACATAAACCAAATCTTGTATCGAAAAATGTTTCTTACAAAAGTTTTATGACTTCAAGGGGGACATAAGATGCTGCCACTGATTTGATCTTGGGTGCACCTGTCAAGGTTATGTGAAGGTTAACTTTTTTTTAATGGATCTCTTTATTTCTCATTATACAGTCTTGTAGCTTACCTCGAGAGCTTTTCAAAACGCTATAATAAAGTATTCTGTCGTTAAGTATTATTCGAGTTATGAAAACTAAAAGCGTTTCTCGAAAGTAAAATTCCACAAAGATTGTATATAAGTCGTTAAGCCAAACCGCGAATTAATTCTGTCGTATTGCGGCATACTGAGAGGAAGCTCTGCTACTCTATGGCGTGATAAGTTTGATATACATTAAAATTTCTTCTCTGTTCATATTTTCATTTCTTAACTATAATAGTATCAGTAACATATTTTTTATGATAGTAGACATGGGTGATTATACTCCTAAAGAAATCGTCGATATGTTAGTACTTTTCGGAGAATGTTTTGGCAATTACCGTGAAGCTGCGAGACTTTACCGAAATCCGTAACCAAACAGACGACATCCAAATAATACCGTCATTTGGAGGCTTAAGATAAGAGCCGAACAGGGTCAGTTGACTCGTCGTCACGCTAAACGTGATTATGATGTTGATGTACGTATTCTGGCTGTCTTAGCGGCTGTTCACATTGACCCTCATATTAGTACGCGCCAAATAGCTAAACAAACAGGTATACCTCAGAGAATGATTGTGGGAATTTTGAGGAAAAAGAAGCATCATCCATACCATATCACATTAACGCAGGCTCTAACTCCAAATGACATGCGACAACGTGTACTGTTTTGTCAATGGGCTAGACAGATGATTGCGCATGACGCAGATTTCTTTAAATACGTTCTATTCTCTGATGAATCGACATTTAAAAATACCGGAGAATTAAATACACATAATTGTCATTACTGGTCGGATGTCAATCCTTATTGGCATAGGCAAGTTAATAATCAACATCGTTGGAGTGTAGTAGTTTGGTGTGGAATTGTCAACGGTTATCTAATTGGTCCTTATTTTTTCATCAGACTGTGACCGGACATAGCTTTCTAGAGTTACTAAGAGACCACTTACCCACTTTACTTGAAGAAGTCGATTTGGAGACAAGGCGAAGAATGTGAATTCAGATGGATGGTGCGCCACCACATTTCGCACGAAACATAAGACATTTTCTGGATCAAAACTTCAACGGTAGGTAGATCGGACGGGGTGGTCCAATTGCATGACCTCATCGGTCATCAGATTTGACTTTTTGCTTGATTTTTACTTGTGGGGATACGTGAAAAATTTGGTGTTCGAACGGGAACCGACGACAAGGGAAGACATGATCGAACGAATTCTAATGGCTTGTAGAGCAATACCAAGGACTGTCTTACTTCGAACGGTCGAACACTTCGCAAAGAGAATCAGGTTATGCATTCGAGCCAACGAAGATAACTTTGAACAGCTTTTCCGATAGATGCTGAGAAACAGTTAATCCAGCACCCAGAATCGCGAGAGGCTAGGAGACTCGCGTAACTCAAGCACCCCTAATCACGAGAGGCTAGGGGACTCGCGTAAATCAAGCACCCCGAATTGCGAGAGGCTAGAGGACTCGCGTAAATCAAGCACCCCGAAGGGAACAGAAACCTACTACGTCCACGTCGTTGTTCCTGGGTAGTGCTAAAAGTAGGATAGTTGAGAGAACGGTACACTTTGGGTAATGCAAATACCGGCAGTACTGTAACTTGTAGTTCACATAACTCGAATAATATTTAACGACAGAATACTTTATTATAGCGTTTTGAAAAGCTCTCGAGGTAAGCTACAAGACTGTATAATGAGAAATAAAGAGATCCATTAAAAAAAGTTAACCTTCACATAACCTTGACAGGTGCACCCAAGGTCAAATCAATGGCATCATCTTATGTCCCCCTTGAAGTCATAAAACTTTTGTAAGAAACATTTTTCGATATAAGATTTGGTTTATGTGTATACTTAAATTATAAAACAGTATACTTTGGAACGCTGTAACTCACTGAAAAATGGTCCAATTGCAAAAAACCGTTGTATTCATCTCATTATCAGCTACAACTTTCACTTAGAGAGAAAAATCAACTTTCGTTTAAAAAAATGGCCGCCATGATGAAATCTCTAAAGTGGCGTCATCTACAATTAAATTGGTAATGCTATCATCTTGTCCCCTTCGAACCAAACGACTTTTGTTAGAAACATTTTTCGATACAAGATTTGGTTTTCGAGAAAAATCAATGCGTTACTTAAAATGGCTCACCCTGTATATCCTGATTGTCCGCATCTTCAAGCTTTAGTAAAAGTGATCTGAAAACACATATTTATAATCACATTTGCAAGTAGAATGTTTACTCTTCCATATAGATTTACATTTTACATATTTATAGTTGGCGTAATGTTTTCATATCATTCCCTTTATAGAGGGACGTATACTTTGGGCGCTTATACTTGGCGCTTTTTTGTCTCTTTTTTATAAAAAAAATATTAAAATATTGTTTAATTATAATATTGTTTTTTAAACAGACCATAACACAGGTCTTGACAAAACAGCTGCATGAACTTGGAGAACACATACAGTAAGCACATTGGGATTTGTCAACATTTAAATTTTGGCAAACACGACGTGGCCGTTCCAAGAAGAATAAACGCAATCATGAAAGACGTGAACAGACAAACAGAACAAGAACGCTCGTGACGAATGCGGTATGCTCACTTACAAGACCAGTTGCATCATGTTGATTAAATAATATTTTATCTACATCAAAATATGCTTGTATATTATACAGCAAGCTTTATTGCAACATGAATTATTTTCCAGACTACATTTAATAAATACTATTAGTGTCATTTTTAAATTTATTTACTTTCTATCTTCATACGCTCCCATCACATTTATTCAAAATTGACGGACATTCTGCGTTATTAACAATAAGTATTCTGCCGCATTCACAATCATTTTAATTAAGGAATATGGCTTTATATTTTGATACAAATATTGTAGCGATGTTTCGGTGAATTTGGTTTTTGATTTTATATCCTGCTCTAAAATTTTCATATACAAGAAACTACAAAATAATACTTTTATGAAACAAAAATGTTATTGCAATGTGCATATGCATATGTGCTATATATTGAATTGTAATTACTTTTTTAAAAGTAATTGTGTTGTGATATATATCACTAAACGATATGTAATTATTATATTACATATACGAGGTGTGGCTATAAAATAACCGGACTGATTTTTTTGCCTCTTACCTGGGGCCCTAGCAACAACTAGCAGGGTCCTATATTGATCTGTGTTCTTGTCTCCCCCCACCGTCCAAATTGCAAGGTCGTGCGACGTTCAGTACGACAGTAACCTTTGTTCGAAGCGGACCGTGTACCTGAGCTCTGCCGGAATTATGTTGAGTGTGAAAGGAGAGCAGCGCGTCAACGTAAAATTCCTTGTTAAACTTGGGAAATCCGCTACAGAAACGTACAATTTGTTAAAGGAAGTTTATGGTGATGAGTGTATATCTCATACTCAAGTGTTCGAGTGATTTAAAAAATTTAAGGAGGGGAGGGAAGAGATTGAAGACGATTCGCGTCCCGGCCGTCCTCGCACATCGAAAACAGACGGTAACATTGAAAAAGTGAGTGAAATTGCTCGAATGCTCACGCATCGACTTTTTCGAACAATTTCACTCACTTTTTCGATGTTACCATCTGTTTTCGATGTGCGAGGACGGCCGGGACGCGAATCGTCTTCAATCTCTTCCCTCCCCTCCTTAAATTTTTTAAATCACTCGAACACTTGAGTATGAGATATACACTCATCACCATAAACTTCCTTTAACAAATTGTACGTTTCTGTAGCGGATTTCCCAAGTTTAACAAGGAATTTTACGTTGACGCGCTGCTCTCCTTTCACACTCAACATAATTCCGGCAGAGCTCAGGTACACGGTCCGCTTCGAACAAAGGTTACTGTCGTACTGAACGTCGCACGACCTTGCAATTTGGACGGTGGGGGGAGACAAGAACACAGATCAATATAGGACCCTGCTAGTTGTTGCTAGGGCCCCAGGTAAGCGGCAAAAAAATCAGTTCGGTTATTTTATAGCCACATCTCGTATGTATATATACGTTTATACATATGTATATATAAAACATTTGTTTTACATGTCGTGTCATTTCTCGTACTTCTCGTTGCAACTTTTCGTTATAACAAAAAGGAAATGACACTTCGTGCATTACCGCATACCGAAACATTACCGTATATTATCGAAATAATGTTTTGAAGCATTTGGAACGTCAATTGGACTGTAGGAAGCTATGAAGCATTTGGAACGTCAACTGGACTGTGAGAAGTCTCCCAACATTATTCACGTCTTCCCGACATGTCGGTAATTCTCAAGTCTGTCGGTGATGTCGCTAGAGGACGGTCGCTGTAACGAGAGCTAGTGAAAAAATAGTTCACTAGCAACTACAGGATCGCCTTAAAGAAATATTATTTCTGATTTTGCCTCTATGAAGACCCGTCGAAAGAGACTTTAAATTTAATTAAAAATGTTATGTCTGTCTATAATAACTCTCTAAATTTCTTGGAGTGGAATCTCACTCTTTTGGAGTGAGATGTCACTACAAGCAATAATGAAAATACTGCCAGTCGAAAAGAGTGAAATTTCACCTTTTTAAAAGAGTAAAGTTATTCACGCTTATTTAGAGTGATTCTTTAACTCTGAAAAGAGTGTCATATTTCATAAAATAAAACTAATCAGTGAACACTCAGTGATTTTTTAATCTATAATTAGTTCTTGCCTTTAGATCTTCGTTGGATTCAAGTGCAGAAACCAATGAAAATATATCGTAATGAAAAATCACAGAGCGCTCACTGATCAGCTTTGTCTTCACGGCCTATGTGATATTCTAACCTAAAACCTTCTGAACACGCAGAACCAGGAAATGGGAAGGCAATTTCACTCTAAACAGAGCGAAGTTTGGAGCGCTTATGTCTTCACTTTAAAAATTAGAGTGAAACTCTTCACTTCTTATCTTAAAGTGAATGAAGTCACTCTATTGGAGTGAATATTTACTCTATAGGAGTGAACTGGTCAGTAACTCCATGATTAGAGTGAAAATCGGCCGGATTTTCACTCCCAAAACTTTAGAAAGAAAATCTTTTATTATGCATTTAAGAATTATAAATGCGTTTTACGAATGCCTTTAATTATTGATTCCTGTTCCTCATTATTGAATCTTTCACAAGTAGTTTTTATACATTTGGGCGCGGTAGACTAGTCAATAATGAGGAACAGGAATCAATAATTAAAGGCATTCGTAAAACGCATTTATAATTCTTAAATGCATAATAAAAGATTTTAGTATATAGGGTGTCCCGCATAAAGTGTCCAATCGCTCTGCTGCAGGTAGATCTCGTTAAGGTGAACAAAAAAGTCTTATAACATTTTGCAATTAACCGTGTATATTTCGAGTTATTAAGTAAAGAAGTTTCGCTAATTCAGCGGACACGATTGGCAGGGAGAAAAGTAGGCGTGGATAACGTAACAGCTAGCCGCGCGCGCGACGCGATGGTCGGAGCGAGTATCGGATTACAGCGGCAGGCGAGACGACGCGTACACAATAATTCTCGGCGTCTCATTCACGCGCCGAGAAAGTTGTCACGCAATTCTTTTCGATGTACAAGTTTTGTTACTTTATTAATATTATTATTAATTATATTACTTTATTAATATTATTAATATTATTAATTAATATGGTTAATAATATTAATTACTGTTATCGACCATATTATTACTCAGTATTTTGGTGCTATCTTTTCCACACCACCTGGCGGGAGATAGCATGGCGCGTTTTTTTTTAAGTGGTTTCCCCAATAGGCCTAATCCACTCTATCTAATTAATGTAAAAATTGTTCGAAGTGCCTTCCTCCCTCTTGTACACAGATTTCGGCTCTTCGACTAATATTGCGCGTCGCACGGTACGCCATGTCCGGCGTGATGGTATCGAAGGCCGCAACAATAGCTTCACGGACTTCTTGTTCTGTACCTTCACGCCAGTGCTCTATCGCAGTTTTAATGCACCCCCATACAAAATAGTCTAAAACATTTAAATCAGGCGACCGTGCCGGCCAGGTGATTGGGCCACCTCGACCGATCCACCTTTTCGGAAAACGCGCGTCTAAAATATTCCGCACTTGTCTGCTATAATGTGCAGGAGCCCCATCATGTTGATAAATCAACTTCCCTCGTACGTCGAGAGGGACATCCTCGAGGAGCAAGGGAAGTTGATTTTCAAGAAATGCTGCATATACTTGCCCGTTTAATCGCGGCGGAAGGAAATACGGACCGATCTGAAAATTATCATATGAAACGTTAGCAGATGCGGAAGAAAAGTTGCTGAAATAAAAGATGTACTCACCACTCGATCTCCAATTACGCCGGCCCAAACATTTATGGTCCATCGATACTGAAATGCGCCTTGTCGAATGGCGTGTGGATTTTCTTCTTGCCACTGCAAAAAGTTCCGCGAATTAAACACGCCGTTCGGCGTGAAAGTAGCCTCGTCCGTCCACAGGATGCTGTCGGAGAAAGAAATATTCCGCCGACACTGCGCGAGGAACCCTACATGTATTTCATTGATAATTAACACAAATATGCGAAAAACATACTGCAAATGTCAAATATAAATGATAAAAATACCTTCACAAAAGAAGACGCGCGATTGCATATCTCCGGGGAGAAGCTGCTGTACCCGCTGAAAGTGATACGGATGTAATCCGTCCCTACGTAATGTACGGTGTACAGTTGTTTTCGGTATGCCGAGTGTATGAGCTACTCGTCGCACTCTGTTTCGAGGATTCCTCTCGAACAACCGTAAAATTCATTCCTCTGTATAAATGTGGTAACCGCAATATTGCACTACGCGATTTGTAACGACAGATTCTGTTTCGCGTAATCTTTGGATATTTTTCGATGTATTTATAGACAATTTTCTTGTAGTTAAAACAATAAATTGAGTCGCAGGTACGGAATGTCTTTCTTCCGACACTGGCTGGCGCGTCGACTGTTTGCGATCGTCAATTGTTAATGTCGAACTTCTCGTCTTAGACGCTTATGCTGCAGTGCATGATTTGGTTTCATACAAGGCAAATCGAGCGTTTTGTTGCAATATGGCCCACTTTACCGTGAACAAATATACGGATATGGTGATCACGTATGGGATGGCGGGTGAAAATGCATTGGCCGCGGAACATTTATACGCGGAACGATTCCCCGAACGTCGACATCCGTCGCGAAAAGCAATTATGCGATGCGTTCAGAGATTACGAGAAACGGGATCTCTTTTTCCAACTGTACGACCCGGAAGAGCAATGCATCTGCACGTTCGCGAAGAGGAACGAATTTTACATGAATTCGAGAGGAATCCTCGAAACAGAGTGCGACGAGTAGCTCATACACTCGGCATACCGAAAACAACTGTACACCGTACATTACGTAGGGACGGATTACATCCGTATCACTTTCAGCGGGTACAGCAGCTTCTCCCCGGAGATATGCAATCGCGCATCTTCTTTTGTGAAGGTATTTTTATCATTTATATTTGACATTTGCAGTATGTTTTTCGCATATTTGTGTTAATTATCAATGAAATACATGTAGGGTTCCTCGCGCAGTGTCGGCGGAATATTTCTTTCTCCGACAGCATCCTGTGGACGGACGAGGCTACTTTCACGCCGAACGGCGTGTTTAATTCGCGGAACTTTTTGCAGTGGCAAGAAGAAAATCCACACGCCATTCGACAAGGCGCATTTCAGTATCGATGGACCATAAATGTTTGGGCCGGCGTAATTGGAGATCGAGTGGTGAGTACATCTTTTATTTCAGCAACTTTTCTTCCGCATCTGCTAACGTTTCATATGATAATTTTCAGATCGGTCCGTATTTCCTTCCGCCGCGATTAAACGGGCAAGTATATGCAGCATTTCTTGAAAATCAACTTCCCTTGCTCCTCGAGGATGTCCCTCTCGACGTACGAGGGAAGTTGATTTATCAACATGATGGGGCTCCTGCACATTATAGCAGACAAGTGCGGAATATTTTAGACGCGCGTTTTCCGAAAAGGTGGATCGGTCGAGGTGGCCCAATCACCTGGCCGGCACGGTCGCCTGATTTAAATGTTTTAGACTATTTTGTATGGGGGTGCATTAAAACTGCGATAGAGCACTGGCGTGAAGGTACAGAACAAGAAGTCCGTGAAGCTATTGTTGCGGCCTTCGATACCATCACGCCGGACATGGCGTACCGTGCGACGCGCAATATTAGTCGAAGAGCCGAAATCTGTGTACAAGAGGGAGGAAGGCACTTCGAACAATTTTTACATTAATTAGATAGAGTGGATTAGGCCTATTGGGGAAACCACTTAAAAAAAAACGCGCCATGCTATCTCCCGCCAGGTGGTGTGGAAAAGATAGCACCAAAATACTGAGTAATAATATGGTCGATAACAGTAATTAATATTATTAACCATATTAATTAATAATATTAATAATATTAATAAAGTAATATAATTAATAATAATATTAATAAAGTAACAAAACTTGTACATCGAAAAGAATTGCGTGACAACTTTCTCGGCGCGTGAATGAGACGCCGAGAATTATTGTGTACGCGTCGTCTCGCCTGCCGCTGTAATCCGATACTCGCTCCGACCATCGCGTCGCGCGCGCGGCTAGCTGTTACGTTATCCACGCCTACTTTTCTCCCTGCCAATCGCGTCCGCTGAATTAGCGAAACTTCTTTACTTAATAACTCGAAATATACACGGTTAATTGCAAAATGTTATAAGACTTTTTTGTTCACCTTAACGAGATCTACCTGCAGCAGAGCGATTGGACACTTTATGTGGGACACCCTGTAGACAGACATAACATTTTTAATTAAATTTAAAATCTCTTTCGACGGGTCTTCATAGAGGCAGAATCAGAAATAATGTCATCGAAATTTATGGTGTTTTTTCGTTAGACATGCGCTCAACGCTCGCTCTCTACCGCGCTACATCGCTTATTGGTT
Organism: Ooceraea biroi; assembly: GCF_003672135.1. Lineage (NCBI taxonomy): Eukaryota > Metazoa > Arthropoda > Insecta > Hymenoptera > Formicidae > Ooceraea > Ooceraea biroi. The sequence continues at coordinate 4,705,733 of NC_039518.1, read as the reverse complement.
TTTAACGCATTTTGCCGCCCCTCAAATTTTGCTTCTGTGGGCCCGGGCCCACTCTGGCCCCCTTATGTTGATCCTAGGCTTCAGTGACGGTAATTCCAACAGCGACTCGTCGGTACCGAGCCAGTACGACCAGCACTTCACGCCATTCATGTCGCAATTGACGGACCTTAGCATTCCGCCGCAGCAGCATCGCACGATGTCGGCTTATTCACATCCTCATTATTCACATCAAGCCGATTACAACCATCAATTGGTATTCAATAATGGGCCTAAACTCAATTTTAATCCTAATCTTTCGCCTCTTTTGGATCCGATGCTTACAGGTAAAATCATAAGGAGTTTCTCACTGAGTTACGCTGACAATGAGCGGCGGCGGCAGTCGACCGAGAATTCGTCGGAGTTCCTGCCGGAATACGGCAAGAACATGTACGTAACGTCACCGCATTTCATGTTTTCGCCTAAAGGTTGCAACGAGGACGAGATTAACGCGCTCGGCTCTGTTCAGTCGGTCCACGGCCAGGCTTCCTATCACCCTACGGACAGGAATGTGGTGGAGTACAAGACCGATCAGCAACAACAAGTGGTTGATCATCATCCTCTTCGGAGATACAATGAGCAGATGCAGGTGAAATCGTTTGACCAGAGTGTCCAAACGGAATTACTCTCATCATCTTCATCGTCAACATCAACGAGAAGTTACAGTGTCACGAACGACATCAAGTCCGTCACAAAAAGACAGAAATTAAACGACAGTAGCAGTAACAACAATAATGACAATAACAGTAAAAACAACACGAACGACGACGACGACGAGGTCGACAGTGAGGCGAGTGCGACGAAGAGGAGACCACGAAGGAAAAATAGTGCGACTGATGCGGACATCCAGAGACCTAGAACGATGGCGACCGTGCGGGAACGACAGCGGATGCAGAGCTTCAACGAAGCATTCTCCGCCCTGAGGAAGATCATACCAACCCTGCCAAGCGACAAACTTAGCAAGATCCAGACGCTGAAGCTAGCTGTCAGGTACATCGACTTTCTCTATCATTTGCTGAAGACGAATGTAGACGGCGGTGACAGCGACGAAGAGACTAGTAAGTTTTTTGAGTTTTTGTAATGTTTTCCTAAAGTTTTTGAGTCTTGTAACGTGGATCTGCGCAGAGTAATCTATACAAATGCATATCGATATCTCAAAGAAAGGAGAGAGAAAAAGAGGAGGACGAACCGATAGGATAAAGTCTATAGGGATCAAGATTTAATGATTAATGCTGAAACAATATGCTTTAAATAACAGATTTTTACCCGTACGATCAGAGTTTCAATTGATGTAGTGCCAATCTCATTACTTCTCACACATATTATGTAGATATTAACTTATCTAGATTTTCACACTTCTTGTGTGGATTTTAAATAACATTACAAGTGCAGGAATAGTCTTGCTCTTTTGTCGTGTTGGGCAATCCTTTATGATTTAGATGACCAACTCGTGGCGATACTGGAAGGATGTTGGAAACTTATACCGAATGTGTATCGCTTGGAGCGACGCTTGAAGATCATTTCCGTTGGCACCTTCTTTCCCTCAGGATAGCTGTCACTCGGCCGTTCCGCAACGGAACGCGCGCGAGTCTCATCTGGTAAAGCGAATGATTAGAGGCCTTGGGGCCGAAACGACCTCAACCTATTCTCAAACTTTAAATGGGTGAGATCTCTGGCTTTCTTGAATTATGAAGCCACGAGCATCTCGGATCAGAGTGCCAAGTGGGCCATTTTTGGTAAGCAGAACTGGCGCTGTGGGATGAACCAAACGCAGAGTTAAGGCGCCCAACTCGACGCTCATGGGACACCATGAAAGGCGTTGGTTGCTTAAGACAGCAGGACGGTGGCCATGGAAGTCGGAATCCGCTAAGGAGTGTGTAACAACTCACCTGCCGAAGCAACTAGCCCTGAAAATGGATGGCGCTGAAGCGTCGAGCCTATACTCTGCCGTCAGCGGCAAGTGGGGCGGCCGCACCCCCCTCGCGGGGGCCGCGGTCGTCACGAGGCCCTGACGAGTAGGAGGGTCGCGGCGGTGTGCGCAGAAGGGTCTGGGCGTGAACCTTCCTGGAGCCGCCGTCGGTGCAGATCTTGGTGGTAGTAGCAAATACTCCAGCGAGGCCCTGGAGGACTGACGTGGAGAAGGGTTTCGTGTGAACAGCCGTTGCACACGAGTCAGTCGATCCTAAGCCCTATGAGAAATCGCATTTCGATGACGGCGGGATATACCCGAGTGCTGTTCACTCCCCGCCCTCTCTCTCTCTCTCCGGAGAGCAGCGGGGGCCGGCGGCAGTGCGCGGTGACACTTGTGGTGGCTGCGCGCGCGAACTCTCGGTGGTTCAATCAGAGAGACGACGACTCGCGGACACGCGCAAGCCCGAGCCGCGCAGCCGACGGTGTTGTGCGCGAAACAAGGCACACGCCCGTCGGGCGAAAGGGAGTCCGGTTCCTATTCCGGAACCCGGCAGCGGAACCGCATACAATTCGGGCCCTCGTAAGAGTGTTCGTCGGGGTAACCCAAAATGACCTGGAGACACCGTCGGGAGATCCGGGAAGAGTTTTCTTTTCTGTATAAGCGTTCGAGTTCCCTGGAAACCTCTAGCAGGGAGATAGGGTTTGGAACGCGAAGAACACCGCAGTTACGGCGGTGTCCGGATCTTCCCTCGGACCTTGAAAATCCAGGAGAGGGCCACGTGGAGGCGTCGCGTCGGTTCGTACCCATATCCGCAGCAGGTCTCCAAGGTAAAGAGCCTCTAGTCGATAGATTAATGTAGGTAAGGGAAGTCGGCAAATTGGATCCGTAACTTCGGAATAAGGATTGGGCTCTGAGGAACGGGGCGTGTCGGGCTTGGTCGGGAAGCGGGTCTGGCTGACGTGCCGAACCTGGGCGAGGTGAACGGTCGGCGTTCTCGCGCCGTTGCCGGGATCCGAGCTCGATTCCGTGCCTTGGCCTCCCGCGGATCTTCCTTGCTGCGAGACTTCCGTGGCGGCGCGAGCCGTCGTGGTCGTCCTCTTCGGCCGCCATTCAACGCTCAGCTCAAAACTGGTACGGACTAGGGGAATCCGACTGTCTAATTAAAGCAAAGCATTGCGATGGCCCTCGCGGGTGTTGACGCAATGTGATTTCTGCCCAGTGCTCTGAATGTCAACGTGAAGAAATTCAAGCAAGCGCGGATAAACGGCGGAAGTAACTATGACTTTCTTGGCAGAGCCAGAGTGTATCTATCACGGACCGGGCGCATCTCTGGACGGGTACCTCCACGCGGTCTTTCCCGGTAACGGATGGTGTCGGGAGGCACTGTTCGGCTAACACCCGTTTCCTCAAAGCTAGAGGACTCTGGTCTTGACTAATTTTTCCTGCCCACGGCAAGAGTTCCCTGGTGGGTCAGTCAGACGGGTTTTACGCCGTGCTGGCACGGCCGGATCGGAAGTCTTGATAGTACGAATACGAGCAAGGAAAACTGAAGGGAACATCGCGTTAATTCTCGTTATATGTTGGGAGATCCGTGCAAACAGAGAGTACCACCAGCCAACTTGCCAGGTACTCTACGAGCCGGACTCCGTTGTTGCTGGTGACCATGCCGGGCCGAAATATGGAAAGTCCGCGGAGAGCAAACCGCGCAGAGAATAGCCAAACGCCTCGTCATCTGAGTAGTGACGCATTAACAGCAGAACTGACTACCAGGGCAAAGCGGCCTATAAAGGCGGGTTTGCTTCCGTCCAGATAAGCTGGACTGACATGGCAAGTGAGCGTGCCATATATTACGTCCCATTAACATCAGACAATGCAAGCGATTCACGGACCGTCGCTAACCCCGATCGCACAACCTAGGAGAAGTGGGACACACGCTCATCTGCAGACTCGCCTGTCTGCGAGTCTTGTACGGTCTCACAATCTCTTTTAGGCCGATTCCACAGGCATATGTACTAGGGTGGGCCGAAAAATGAAAATATTTTTTGATCGAATTGTAATAGTGTGGAAAACTTGCCCACTTATACCAGCAATACCTGTGCAAAAGTTCAACTCGACCGGATAATATCTTCTGTTCTGAACCTGAGCTTGAAGTTTCGATATTTTAGCCAAAAACACCGAAATGTACGTTATAACAACACCGTCTTGTTTATCACTACTATTGCGTTCCGAGGCTTGTAATGCGACGCAGAGTCATTATTTTGTACTCCTAATTTGAGTTAAAGCCCTCGTTAACTCAGAACCGGAGAAGAGAAGGACGAACGAAATGCCAAAAATGAGCATTTTGACTATATTATACATGTGAGCTCCTTGCTCACTCGAACAATCGCAAATGACCCAGAACCCACCACGTGGAAGTGGCTGCACTTTGGGTTCCTTCCAAGCCCTACCCAACCACTCAACCATATACGGCTTCCCGGATTATTCAGTGCTGCTCCATCATACTTACATAATCTGACTTTGTTTTGAAATGTGGCAAAGCCTGTCTCGACAATAGAGTTGACCGTATGAATAGACCTCGAGAGTTCTTGCCACATATTTTGGCCGATGCCTCTGTGACAAGCTTTATAACTCGTTCGACTGCTACTGTGTGACAGGAAACCTCGCAGAAGTCCAGTGTTGAACATCCTTGTTAGACAGCTTTCCTACAAACTCTTCATTGCACAGTAGCAGTCGAACGAGTTGTAAAGCTTGTTACAGAGGCATCGGCCAAAATATGTGGCAAGAACTCTCAAGATCGATTCATACAGTCAACTGTATTGTCGAGACAGGCTTTGCCACATTTCAAAACAAAGTCAGATTATGTAAGTATGATGGAGCAGCACTGAATAATCCGCGAAGCCGTACATGGTTGGGTGGTTGGGTAGGGCTTGGGAGGAACCCGAAGTGCAGCCACCTCCACGTGGTGGGTTCTGGGTCATTTGCGATTGTTCGAGTGAGCAAGGAGCTACGCATGTATAATATAGTCAAAATGCTCATTTTTGGCATTTCGTTCGTCCTTCTCTTCTCCGGTTCTGAGCTTAACAAGGGCTTTAACTCAAATTAGGAGTACAAAATAATGACTCTGCGTCGCATTACAAGCCTCGGAACGCAATAGTAGTGATAAACAAGACGGTGTTGTTATAACGTACATTTCGGTGTTTTCGACTAAAATATCGAAACTTCAAGCTCAGGTTCAGAACAGAAGATATTATCCAATCGAGTTGAACTTTTGCACAGATATTACTGGTATAAGTGGGCAAGTTTTTCACACTATTACAATTCGATCAAAAAATATTTTCATTTTTCGGCCCACCCTAGTACATATGCCTGTGGAATCGGCCTAAAAGAGATTGTGAGACCGTACAAGACTCGCAGACAGGCGAGTCTGCAGATGAGCGTGTGTCCCACTTCTCCTAGGTTGTGCGATCGGGGTTAGCGACGGTCCGTGAATCGCTTGCATTGTCTGATGTTAATGGGACGTAATATATGGCACGCTCACTTGCCATGTCAGTCCAGCTTATCTGGACGGAAGCAAACCCGCCTTTATAGGCCGCTTTGCCTGGTAGTCAGTTCTGCTGTTAATGCGTCACTACTCAGATGACGAGGCGTTTGGCTATTCTCTGCGCGGTTTGCTCTCCGCGGACTTTCCATATTTCGGCCCGGCATGGTCACCAGCAACAACGGAGTCCGGCTCGTAGAGTACCTGGCAAGTTGGCTGGTGGTACTCTCTGTTTGCACGGATCTCCCAACATATAACGAGAATTAACGCGATGTTCCCTTCAGTTTTCCTTGCTCGTATTCGTACTATCAAGACTTCCGATCCGGCCGTGCCAGCACGGCGTAAAACCCGTCTGACTGACCCACCAGGGAACTCTTGCGTGGGCAGGAAAAATTAGTCAAGACCAGAGTCCTCTAGCTTTGAGGAAACGGGTGTTAGCCGAACAGTGCCTCCCGACACCATCCGTTACCGGGAAAGACCGCGTGGAGGTACCCGTCCAGAGATGCGCCGGGTCCGTGATAGATACACTCTGGCTCTGCAAGAAAGTCATAGTTACTTCCGCCGTTTTATCCGCGCTTGCTTGAATTTCTTCACGTTGACATTCAGAGCACTGGGCAGAAATCACATTGCGTCAACACCCGCGAGGGCCATCGCAATGCTTTGCTTTAATTAGACAGTCGGATTCCCTAGTCCGTACCAGTTTTGAGCTGAGCGTTGAATGGCGGCCGAAGAGGACGACCACGACGGCTCGCGCCGCCACGGAAGTCTCGCAGCAAGGAAGATCCGCGGGAGGCCAAGGCACGGAATCGAGCTCGGATCCCGGCAACGGCGCGAGAACGCCGACCGTTCACCTCGCCCAGGTTCGGCACGTCAGCCAGACCCGCTTCCCGACCAAGCCCGACACGCCCGCTTCCTCAGAGCCAATCCTTATTCCGAAGTTACGGATCCAATTTGCCGACTTCCCTTACCTACATTAATCTATCGACTAGAGGCTCTTTACCTTGGAGACCTGCTGCGGATATGGGTACGAACCGACGCGACGCCTCCACGTGGCCCTCTCCTGGATTTTCAAGGTCCGAGGGGAAGATCCGGACACCGCCGTAACTGCGGTGTTCTTCGCGTTCCAAACCCTATCTCCCTGCTAGAGGTTTCCAGGGAACTCGAACGCTTATACAGAAAAGAAAACTCTTCCCGGATCTCCCGACGGTGTCTCCAGGTCATTTTGGGTTACCCCGACGAACACTCTTACGAGGGCCCGAATTGTATGCGGTTCCGCTGCCGGGTTCCGGAATAGGAACCGGACTCCCTTTCGCCCGACGGGCGTGTGCCTTGTTTCGCGCACAACACCGTCGGCTGCGCGGCTCGGCTTGCGCGTGTCCGCGAGTCGTCGTCTCTCTGATTGAACCACCGAGAGTTCGCGCTCGCGCAGCCACCACAAGTGTCACCGCGCACTGCCGCCGGCCCCCGCTGCTCTCCGGAGAGAGAGAGAGAGGGCGGGGAGTGAACAGCACTCGGGTATATCCGCCGTCATCGAAATGCGATTTCTCATAGGGCTTAGGATCGACTGACTCGTGTGCAACGGCTGTTCACACGAAACCCTTCTCCACGTCAGTCCTCCAGGGCCTCGCTGGAGTATTTGCTACTACCACCAAGATCTGCACCGACGGCGGCTCCAGGAAGGTTCACGCCCAGACCCTTCTGCGCACACCGCCGCGACCCTCCTACTCGTCAGGGCCTCGTGACGACCGCGGCCCCGCGAGGGGGGTGCGGCCGCCCCACTTGCCGCTGACGGCAGAGTATAGGCTCGACGCTTCAGCGCCATCCATTTTCAGGGCTAGTTGCTTCGGCAGGTGAGTTGTTACACACTCCTTAGCGGATTCCGACTTCCATGGCCACCGTCCTGCTGTCTTAAGCAACCAACGCCTTTCATGGTGTCCATGAGCGTCGAGTTGGGCGCCTTAACTCTGCGTTTGGTTCATCCCACAGCGCCAGTTTGCTTACCAAAAATGGCCCACTTGGCACTCTGATCCGAGATGCTCGTGGCTTCATAATTCAAGAAAGCCAGAGATCTCACCCATTTAAAGTTTGAGAATAGGTTGAGGTCGTTTCGGCCCAAGGCCTCTAATCATTCGCTTTACCAGATGAGACTCGCGCGCGTTCCGTTGCGGAACGGCCGAGTGACAGCTATCCTGAGGGAAAGAAGGTGCCAACGGAAATGATCTTCAAGCGTCGCTCCAAGCGATACACATTCGGTATAAGTTTCCAACATCCTTCCAGTATCGCCACGAGTTGGTCATCTAAATCATAAAGGATTGCCCAACACGACAAAAGAGCAAGACTATTCCTGCACTTGTAATGTTATTTAAAATCCACACAAGAAGTGTGAAAATCTAGATAAGTTAATATCTACATAATATGTGTGAGAAGTAATGAGATTGGCACTACATCAATTGAAACTCTGATCGTACGGGTAAAAATCTGTTATTTAAAGCATATTGTTTCAGCATTAATCATTAAATCTTGATCCCTATAGACTTTATCTATCGGTTCGTCCTCCTCTTTTTTCTCTCTCCTTTCTTTGAGATATCGATATGCATTTGTATAGATTACTCTGCGCAGATCCACGTTACAAGACTCAAAACTTTAGGAAAACATTACAAAAACTCAAAAAACTTACTAGTCTCTTCGTCGCTGTCACCGCCGTCTACATTCGTCTTCAGCAAATGATAGAGAAAGTCGATGTACCTGACAGCTAGCTTCAGCGTCTGGATCTTGCTAAGTTTGTCGCTTGGCAGGGTTGGTATGATCTTCCTCAGGGCGGAGAATGCTTCGTTGAAGCTCTGCATCCGCTGTCGTTCCCGCACGGTCGCCATCGTTCTAGGTCTCTGGATGTCCGCATCAGTCGCACTATTTTTCCTTCGTGGTCTCCTCTTCGTCGCACTCGCCTCACTGTCGACCTCGTCGTCGTCGTCGTTCGTGTTGTTTTTACTGTTATTGTCATTATTGTTGTTACTGCTACTGTCGTTTAATTTCTGTCTTTTTGTGACGGACTTGATGTCGTTCGTGACACTGTAACTTCTCGTTGATGTTGACGATGAAGATGATGAGAGTAATTCCGTTTGGACACTCTGGTCAAACGATTTCACCTGCATCTGCTCATTGTATCTCCGAAGAGGATGATGATCAACCACTTGTTGTTGCTGATCGGTCTTGTACTCCACCACATTCCTGTCCGTAGGGTGATAGGAAGCCTGGCCGTGGACCGACTGAACAGAGCCGAGCGCGTTAATCTCGTCCTCGTTGCAACCTTTAGGCGAAAACATGAAATGCGGTGACGTTACGTACATGTTCTTGCCGTATTCCGGCAGGAACTCCGACGAATTCTCGGTCGACTGCCGCCGCCGCTCATTGTCAGCGTAACTCAGTGAGAAACTCCTTATGATTTTACCTGTAAGCATCGGATCCAAAAGAGGCGAAAGATTAGGATTAAAATTGAGTTTAGGCCCATTATTGAATACCAATTGATGGTTGTAATCGGCTTGATGTGAATAATGAGGATGTGAATAAGCCGACATCGTGCGATGCTGCTGCGGCGGACTGCTAAGGTCCGTCAATTGCGACATGAATGGCGTGAAGTGCTGGTCGTACTGGCTCGGTACCGACGAGTCGCTGTTGGAATTACCGTCACTGAAGCCTAGGATCAACATAAGGGGGCCAGAGTGGGCCCGGGCCCACAGAAGCAAAATTTGAGGGGCGGCAAAATGCGTTAAAAACCAATAAGCGATGTAGCGCGGTAGAGAGCGAGCGTTGAGCGCATGTCTAACGAAAAACACATAAATTTCGATGACATTATTTCTGATTCTGCCTCTATGAAGACCCGTCGAAAGAGATTTTAAATTTAATTAAAAATGTTATGTCTGTCTACAGGGTGTCCCACATAAAGTGTCCAATCGCTCTGCTGCAGGTAGATCTCGTTAAGGTGAACAAAAGTCTTATAACATTTTGCAATTAACCGTGTATATTTCGAGTTATTAAGTAAAGAAGTTTCGCTAATTCAGCGGACGCGATTGGCAGGGAGAAAAGTAGGCGTGGATAACGTAACAGCTAGCCGCGCGCGCGACGCGATGGTCGGAGCGAGTATCGGATTACAGCGGCAGGCGAGACGACGCGTACACAATAATTCTCGGCGTCTCATTCACGCGCCGAGAAAGTTGTCACGCAATTCTTTTCGATGTACAAGTTTTGTTACTTTATTAATATTATTATTAATTATATTACTTTATTAATATTATTATATTATTAATTAATATGGTTAATAATATTAATTACTGTTATCGACCATATTATTACTCAGTATTTTGGTGCTATCTTTTCCACACCACCTGGCGGGAGATAGCATGGCGCGTTTTTTTTTAAGTGGTTTCCCCAATAGGCCTAATCCACTCTATCTAATTAATGTAAAATTGTTCGAAGTGCCTTCCTCCCTCTTGTACACAGATTTCGGCTCTTCGACTAATATTGCGCGTCGCACGGTACGCCATGTCCGGCGTGATGGTATCGAAGGCCGCAACAATAGCTTCACGGACTTCTTGTTCTGTACCTTCACGCCAGTGCTCTATCGCAGTTTTAATGCACCCCCATACAAAATAGTCTAAAACATTTAAATCAGGGCGACCGTGCCGGCCAGGTGATTGGGCCACCTCGGACCGATCCACCTTTTCGGAAAACGCGCGTCTAAAATATTCCGCACTTGTCTGCTATAATGTGCAGGAGCCCCATCATGTTGATAATCAACTTCCCTCGTACGTCGAGAGGGACATCCTCGAGGAGCAAGGGAAGTTGATTTTCAAGAAATGCTGCATATACTTGCCCGTTTAATCGCGGCGGAAGGAAATACGGACCGATCTGAAAATTATCATATGAAACGTTAGCAGATGCGGAAGAAAAGTTGCTGAAATAAAAGATGTACTCACCACCGATCTCCCAATTACGCCGGCCCAAACATTTATGGTCCCATCGATACTGAAATGCGCCTTGTCGAAATGGCGTGTGGATTTTCTTCTTGCCACTGCAAAAAGTTCCGCGAATTAAACACGCCGTTCGGCGTGAAAGTAGCCTCGTCCGTCCACAGGATGCTGTCGGAGAAAGAAATATTCCGCCGACACTGGCGCGAGGAACCCTACATGTATTTCATTGAATAATTAACACAAATATGCGAAAAACATACTGCAAATGTCAAATATAAATGATAAAAATACCTTCACAAAAGAAGATGCGCGATTGCATATCTCCGGGGAGAAGCTGCTGTACCGCTGAAAGTGATACGGATGTAATCCGTCCTACGTAATGTACGGTGTACAGTTGTTTTCGGTATGCCGAGTGTATGAGCTACTCGTCGCACTCTGTTTCGAGGATTCCTCTCGAATTCATGTAAAATTCGTTCCTCTTCGCGAACGTGCAGATGCATTGCTCCTTCCGGTCGTACAGTTGGAAAAAGAGATCCCGTTTTCTCGTAATCTCTGGAACGCATCGCATAATTGCTTTTCGCGACGGATGTCGACGTTCGGGGGAATCGTTCCGCGTATAAATGTTCCCGCGGCCAATGCATTTTCACCCGCCATCCCATACGTGATCACCATATCCGTATATTTGTTCACGGTAAAGTGGGCCATATTGCAACAAAACGCTCGATTTGCCTTGTATGAAACCAAATCATGCACTGCAGCATAAGCGTCTAAGACGAGAAGTTCGACATTAACAATTGACGATCGCAAACAGTCGACGCGCCAGCCAGTGTCGAAGAAAGACATTCCGTACCTGCGACTCAATTTATTGTTTTAACTACAAGAAAATTGTCTATAAATACATCGAAAAATATCCAAAGATTACGCGAAACAGAATCTGTCGTTACAAATCGCGTAGTGCAATATTGCGGTTACCACATTTATACAGAGGAATGAATTTTACGGTTGTTCGAGAGGAATCCTCGAAACAGAGTGCGACGAGTAGCTCATACACTCGGCATACCAAAAACAACTGTACACCGTACATTACGTAGGGACGGATTACATCCGTATCACTTTCAGCGGGTACAGCAGCTTCTCCCCGGAGATATGCAATCGCGCGTCTTCTTTTGTGAAGGTATTTTTATCATTTATATTTGACATTTGCAGTATGTTTTCGCATATTTGTGTTAATTATCAATGAAATACATGTAGGGTTCCTCGCGCAGTGTCGGCGGAATATTTCTTTCTCCGACAGCATCCTGTGGACGGACGAGGCTACTTTCACGCCGAACGGCGTGTTTAATTCGCGGAACTTTTTGCAGTGGCAAGAAGAAAATCCACACGCCATTCGACAAGGCGCATTTCAGTATCGATGGACATAAATGTTTGGGCCGGCGTAATTGGAGATCGAGTGGTGAGTACATCTTTTATTTCAGCAACTTTTTTCCCGCATCTGCTAACGTTTCATATGATAATTTTCAGATCGGTCCGTATTTCCTTCCGCCGCGATTAAACGGGCAAGTATATGCAGCATTTCTTGAAAATCAAACTTCCCTTGCTCCTCGAGGATGTCCTCTCGACGTACGAGGGAAGTTGATTTATCAACATGATGGGGCTCCTGCACATTATAGCAGACAAGTGCGGAATATTTTAGACGCGCGTTTTCCGAAAAGGTGGATCGGTCGAGGTGGCCCAATCACCTGGCCGGCACGGTCGCCTGATTTAAATGTTTTAGACTATTTTGTATGGGGGTGCATTAAAACTGCGATAGAGCACTGGCGTGAAGGTACAGAACAAGAAGTCCGTGAAGCTATTGTTGCGGCCTTCGATACCATCACGCCGGACATGGCGTACCGTGCGACGCGCAATATTAGTCGAAGAGCCGAAATCTGTGTACAAGAGGGAGGAAGGCACTTCGAACAATTTTTACATTAATTAGATAGAGTGGATTAGGCCTATTGGGGAAACCCACTTAAAAAAAAACGCGCCATGCTATCTCCCGCCAGGTGGTGTGGAAAAGATAGCACCAAAATACTGAGTAATAATATGGTCGATAACAGTAATTAATATTATTACCATATTAATTAATAATATTAATATATTATAAAGTAATATAATTAATAATAATATTAATAAAGTAACAAAACTTGTACATCGAAAAGAATTGCGTGACAACTTTCTCGGCGCGTGAATGAGACGCCGAGAATTATTGTGTACGCGTCGTCTCGCCTGCCGCTGTAATCCGATACTCGCTCCGACCATCGCGTCGCGCGCGCGGCTAGCTGTTACGTTATCCACGCCTACTTTTCTCCCTGCCAATCGCGTCCGCTGAATTAGCGAAACTTCTTTACTTAATAACTCGAAATATACACGGTTAATTGCAAAATGTTATAAGACTTTTTTGTTCACCTTAACGAGATCTACCTGCAGCAGAGCGATTGGACACTTTATGTGGGACACCCTGTAGACAGACATAACATTTTTAATTAAATTTAAAATCTCTTTCGACGGGTCTTCATAGAGGCAGAATCAGAAATAATGTCATCGAAATTTATGGGTTTTTTCGTTAGACATGCGCTCAACGCTCGCTCTCTACCGCGCTACATCGCTTATTGGTTTTTAACGCATTTTGCCGCCCCTCAAATTTTGCTTCTGTGGGCCCGGGCCCACTCTGGCCCCCTTATGTTGATCCTAGGCTTCAGTGACGGTAATTCCAACAGCGACTCGTCGGTACCGAGCCAGTACGACCAGCACTTCACGCCATTCATGTCGCAATTGACGGACCTTAGCAGTCCGCCGCAGCAGCATCGCACGATGTCGGCTTATTCACATCCTCATTATTCACATCAAGCCGATTACAACCATCAATTGGTATTCAATAATGGGCCTAAACTCAATTTTAATCCTAATCTTTCGCCTCTTTTGGATCCGATGCTTACAGGTAAAATCATAAGGAGTTTCTCACTGAGTTACGCTGACAATGAGCGGCGGCGGCAGTCGACCGAGAATTCGTCGGAGTTCCTGCCGGAATACGGCAAGAACATGTACGTAACGTCACCGCATTTCATGTTTTCGCCTAAAGGTTGCAACGAGGACGAGATTAACGCGCTCGGCTCTGTTCAGTCGGTCCACGGCCAGGCTTCCTATCACCCTACGGACAGGAATGTGGTGGAGTACAAGACCGATCAGCAACAACAAGTGGTTGATCATCATCCTCTTCGGAGATACAATGAGCAGATGCAGGTGAAATCGTTTGACCAGAGTGTCCAAACGGAATTACTCTCATCATCTTCATCGTCAACATCAACGAGAAGTTACAGTGTCACGAACGACATCAAGTCCGTCACAAAAAGACAGAAATTAAACGACAGTAGCAGTAACAACAATAATGACAATAACAGTAAAAACAACACGAACGACGACGACGACGAGGTCGACAGTGAGGCGAGTGCGACGAAGAGGAGACCACGAAGGAAAAATAGTGCGACTGATGCGGACATCCAGAGACCTAGAACGATGGCGACCGTGCGGGAACGACAGCGGATGCAGAGCTTCAACGAAGCATTCTCCGCCCTGAGGAAGATCATACCAACCCTGCCAAGCGACAAACTTAGCAAGATCCAGACGCTGAAGCTAGCTGTCAGGTACATCGACTTTCTCTATCATTTGCTGAAGACGAATGTAGACGGCGGTGACAGCGACGAAGAGACTAGTAAGTTTTTTGAGTTTTTGTAATGTTTTCCTAAAGTTTTTGAGTCTTGTAACGTGGATCTGCGCAGAGTAATCTATACAAATGCATATCGATATCTCAAAGAAAGGAGAGAGAAAAAAGAGGAGGACGAACCGATAAGATAAAGTCTATAGGGATCAAGATTTAATGATTAATGCTGAAACAATATGCTTTAAATAACAGATTTTTACCCGTACGATCAGAGTTTCAATTGATGTAGTGCCAATCTCATTACTTCTCACACATATTATGTAGATATTAACTTATCTAGATTTTCACACTTCTTGTGTGGATTTTAAATAACATTACAAGTGCAGGAATAGTCTTGCTCTTTTGTCGTGTTGGGCAATCCTTTATGATTTAGATGACCAACTCGTGGCGATACTGGAAGGATGTTGGAAACTTATACCGAATGTGTATCGCTTGGAGCGACGCTTGAAGATCATTTCCGTTGGCACCTTCTTTCCCTCAGGATAGCTGTCACTCGGCCGTTCCGCAACGGAACGCGCGCGAGTCTCATCTGGTAAAGCGAATGATTAGAGGCCTTGGGGCCGAAACGACCTCAACCTATTCTCAAACTTTAAATGGGTGAGATCTCTGGCTTTCTTGAATTATGAAGCCACGAGCATCTCGGATCAGAGTGCCAAGTGGGCCATTTTTGGTAAGCAGAACTGGCGCTGTGGGATGAACCAAACGCAGAGTTAAGGCGCCCAACTCGACGCTCATGGGACACCATGAAAGGCGTTGGTTGCTTAAGACAGCAGGACGGTGGCCATGGAAGTCGGAATCCGCTAAGGAGTGTGTAACAACTCACCTGCCGAAGCAACTAGCCCTGAAAATGGATGGCGCTGAAGCGTCGAGCCTATACTCTGCCGTCAGCGGCAAGTGGGGCGGCCGCACCCCCCTCGCGGGGGCCGCGGTCGTCACGAGGCCCTGACGAGTAGGAGGGTCGCGGCGGTGTGCGCAGAAGGGTCTGGGCGTGAACCTTCCTGGAGCCGCCGTCGGTGCAGATCTTGGTGGTAGTAGCAAATACTCCAGCGAGGCCCTGGAGGACTGACGTGGAGAAGGGTTTCGTGTGAACAGCCGTTGCACACGAGTCAGTCGATCCTAAGCCCTATGAGAAATCGCATTTCGATGACGGCGGGATATACCCGAGTGCTGTTCACTCCCCGCCCTCTCTCTCTCTCTCCGGAGAGCAGCGGGGGCCGGCGGCAGTGCGCGGTGACACTTGTGGTGGCTGCGCGCGCGAACTCTCGGTGGTTCAATCAGAGAGACGACGACTCGCGGACACGCGCAAGCCCGAGCCGCGCAGCCGACGGTGTTGTGCGCGAAACAAGGCACACGCCCGTCGGGCGAAAGGGAGTCCGGTTCCTATTCCGGAACCCGGCAGCGGAACCGCATACAATTCGGGCCCTCGTAAGAGTGTTCGTCGGGGTAACCCAAAATGACCTGGAGACACCGTCGGGAGATCCGGGAAGAGTTTTCTTTTCTGTATAAGCGTTCGAGTTCCCTGGAAACCTCTAGCAGGGAGATAGGGTTTGGAACGCGAAGAACACCGCAGTTACGGCGGTGTCCGGATCTTCCCCTCGGACCTTGAAAATCCAGGAGAGGGCCACGTGGAGGCGTCGCGTCGGTTCGTACCCATATCCGCAGCAGGTCTCCAAGGTAAAGAGCCTCTAGTCGATAGATTAATGTAGGTAAGGGAAGTCGGCAAATTGGATCCGTAACTTCGGAATAAGGATTGGGCTCTGAGGAACGGGGCGTGTCGGGCTTGGTCGGGAAGCGGGTCTGGCTGACGTGCCGAACCTGGGCGAGGTGAACGGTCGGCGTTCTCGCGCCGTTGCCGGGATCCGAGCTCGATTCCGTGCCTTGGCCTCCCGCGGATCTTCCTTGCTGCGAGACTTCCGTGGCGGCGCGAGCCGTCGTGGTCGTCCTCTTCGGCCGCCATTCAACGCTCAGCTCAAAACTGGTACGGACTAGGGGAATCCGACTGTCTAATTAAAGCAAAGCATTGCGATGGCCCTCGCGGGTGTTGACGCAATGTGATTTCTGCCCAGTGCTCTGAATGTCAACGTGAAGAAATTCAAGCAAGCGCGGATAAACGGCGGAAGTAACTATGACTTTCTTGGCAGAGCCAGAGTGTATCTATCACGGACCGGGCGCATCTCTGGACGGGTACCTCCACGCGGTCTTTCCCGGTAACGGATGGTGTCGGGAGGCACTGTTCGGCTAACACCCGTTTCCTCAAAGCTAGAGGACTCTGGTCTTGACTAATTTTTCCTGCCCACGGCAAGAGTTCCCTGGTGGGTCAGTCAGACGGGTTTTACGCCGTGCTGGCACGGCCGGATCGGAAGTCTTGATAGTACGAATACGAGCAAGGAAAACTGAAGGGAACATCGCGTTAATTCTCGTTATATGTTGGGAGATCCGTGCAAACAGAGAGTACCACCAGCCAACTTGCCAGGTACTCTACGAGCCGGACTCCGTTGTTGCTGGTGACCATGCCGGGCCGAAATATGGAAAGTCCGCGGAGAGCAAACCGCGCAGAGAATAGCCAAACGCCTCGTCATCTGAGTAGTGACGCATTAACAGCAGAACTGACTACCAGGGCAAAGCGGCCTATAAAGGCGGGTTTGCTTCCGTCCAGATAAGCTGGACTGACATGGCAAGTGAGCGTGCCATATATTACGTCCCATTAACATCAGACAATGCAAGCGATTCACGGACCGTCGCTAACCCCGATCGCACAACCTAGGAGAAGTGGGACACACGCTCATCTGCAGACTCGCCTGTCTGCGAGTCTTGTACGGTCTCACAATCTCTTTTAGGCCGATTCCACAGGCATATGTACTAGGGTGGGCCGAAAAATGAAAATATTTTTTGATCGAATTGTAATAGTGTGGAAAACTTGCCCACTTATACCAGCAATACCTGTGCAAAAGTTCAACTCGACCGGATAATATCTTCTGTTCTGAACCTGAGCTTGAAGTTTCGATATTTTAGCCAAAAACACCGAAATGTACGTTATAACAACACCGTCTTGTTTATCACTACTATTGCGTTCCGAGGCTTGTAATACGACGCAGAGTCATTATTTTGTACTCCTAATTTGAGTTAAAGCCCTCGTTAAACTCAGAACCGGAGAAGAGAAGGACGAACGAAATGCCAAAAATGAGCATTTTGACTATATTATACATGTGAAGCTCCTTGCTCACTCGAACAATCGCAAATGACCCAGAACCCACCACGTGGAAGTGGCTGCACTTTGGGTTCCTTCCAAGCCCTACCCAACCACTCAACCATATACGGCTTCCCGGATTATTCAGTGCTGCTCCATCATACTTACATAATCTGACTTTGTTTTGAAATGTGGCAAAGCCTGTCTCGACAATAGAGTTGACCGTATGAATCGATCTCGAGAGTTCTTGCCACATATTTTGGCCGATGCCTCTGTGACAAGCTTTACAATTCGTTCGACTGCTACTGTGTGACAGGGAAACTCGCAGAAGTCCCAGTGTTGAACATCCTTGTCAGACAGCTTTCCTACAAGCTCTTCATTGCACAGTAGCAGTCGAACGAATTGTAAAGCTTGTCACAGAGGCATCGGCCAAAATATGTAGCAAGAACTCTCGAGATCGATTCATACGGTCAACTCTATTGTCGAGACAGGCTTTGTCACATTTCAAAATAAAGTCAGATTATGTAAGTATGATGGAGCAGCACTGAATAATCCGCGAAGCCGTATATGGTTAAGTGGTTGAGTAGGGCTTGGAAGGAACCCGAAGTGAAGCCACCTCCACGTGGTGGGTTCTGGATCATTTGCGATTGTTCGAGTGAGCAAGGAGCTTCACATGTATAATATAGTCAAAATGCTCATTTTTGGCATTTCGTTCGTCCTTCTCTTCTCCGGTTCTGAGCTTAACGAGGGCTTTAACTCAAATTAGGAGTACAAAATAATGACTCTGCGTCGTATTACAAGCCTCGGAACGCAATAGTAGTAATAAACAAGACGGTGTTATTATAACGTACATTTTCGGTGTTTTTAGCTAAAATATCGAAACTTCAAGCTCAGGTTCAGAACAGAAGATATTATCCGATCGAGTTGAAATTTTGCACAGGTATTGCTGGTATAAGTGGGCAAGTTTTCCACACTATTACAATTCGATCAAAAAATATTTTCATTTTTCGGCTCACCCTAATATGTACCTGGCACTCTAAGAGGAGTTAAAATGTCGTCTAGATGGTGGACTGTGAGCCCTAGCAGAGCAATCTCTAGGGCGGCCTGAGCACAGACCCGTATATCAGGACGCTGCCTCGAGAGAGTGTGGTGCATAGGAATCGACCTTAAAGCTAGAAGCGTCCTGCTGTGGATCAGGCCACATAGTACGGACGTAGAAGGCTAGCTGGGACCCGGCCATGACCCTCGGGGTGATTGGAGGTCCACGGCACCACATTTTTTTGTGCGATTCGGCTACAAAAGCAACACGCCGCCAGTAGATGTCAAAGCAACACGCCGCTAACTTAAAGCAACACGCTGTGGATCAAGAGCAATACGCCGCTAGCTTAAGAGAAAGCAACACGCCTCTAGCTTAGGATAAAGTAATACGTCGCCGAGAGTCATAGTTACCATTCGGTGACGCGCCTCGGAAAACCTCTCCCGGATCAGTCGTCGACCTACCTTCCACAGGTTCCCGCTGGTAAACGCTGTGTGCGCTATCGCGTATGCAGCGACTAAATGGTTGACGACACTCCACTTGAGAACGTGGAGCTCACGGGTTCACCCCGAAAGGTATCAGTCTCTTCTTAGAGCGAAACGGCTCGTTCCATCTGTTTTCAGTTACCAGGTTAATGGCAAGCAAGAAGTCACCTCACAAGTGTATGAGAAACACTAACGAGCGGATTAACCCGTAAGGATACAGTAACGACAACTGCGTATTTTTTGGTATTCGATAATGGTTAACGGATTAGATATTGGCTTTCGATTTTCACATAAAGGCTTAAAAATGGTGCGTACACGCAGAAATGCCTTGGACACAGGTGGACCAGATCCCGGGTTGCCTGTAGCGGATTTACCCGCTATGGACCAGGGGATCATTAACGACAACCAGGCAGGTAATGCGGCCAATGAGACTGAAGTATTAGTTACAATAAGCGTTCCACTAACTCACGAAATAACTCATTGCGAATCTTGTCGAGCAAAGAACATTAGGCAGGGCTTTCTAAACCTAAAGGATTTAATAGTCCATTACAAAGAGCAACATAGAGATACAAGAATAGAGTTGAAATGCGCAAATTGTAGGAAGGTGTGATATCCTGCGATGTCCAATAACCTTAAAAATTTTATTTTTGCTTATTCAACACATTTATGAATTAATCGCTAGAATTACGGTATAAACTACCAACATATTGTTAATATTATAACTTGCCATTGACACTTATCGTCAACCAAAGTACATCATAAGTTGTTACCGACAATGTATAACCATATAAGGCAGGTTACCGGCAAACGCATATTCACTACTTAACCAATTACCGACCTTCGATAGGTACTAACTATTATATCGAACATATTACTATTTTATTTTATTAATCATTATTAATGTTGCTAATCAATAATTAAGAAGGAAAAAGGAAAAATCCAAAAAACACAAACGAGTAAAACCAATACAATATACTAAATTTAGAATCATAGTTATTACCTAAGGTACATAGTAGCCTTTTATGAACGGGAAGAGATACTTATATATACAGGGTGATTCAGAACAAACGTCAGTCCTTAAAATGACGTATTCCTGAGGTAATTCTAAGACAATTTTTCCTGTAGCAAAATTTTGTCCGAAGCTTAGTTTTCAAGTTATAAGCGAAGATAGTTAGCAAATTACGGGCCGAGTACGGACGATACGCAGGGGCGGCGCAACTCACCGTCGACGCGGGCCCGATTATGCGATCAGCTGCTATCACGCAGTGGTACGCGCGCGCGCACACACACACACGCTCACACATTCTTACCTTATAAGATATTCGATGTCTTCATACTGTTGTAAAAGGCGAAGAATAAGTAAATGTCCCCATGATCGCGGACAACAATAAAATCACAAATTTACATGTAACACACTGAGTAATGAGTCACAAGTCTTTTTCTTTAATACATTGTATCACGTATTTACTCACGCACTCGATTAATTTATAAACGAATCTATCGGCTTATTATTCACTACCGATTAATTATTCGGCAACTGAGAATTACTCGACGAAAAAAACACATTACGCACAATCACAGTAATCACTATCGAGGCAATTACGAACGAATCTGTTGTTTCATCACTATTCACAGTCCACCTCCGATCACTACCGATTCAATCATCACCTATTAATTAATTATTAAAGTTACTTGAAGGAAAGAAACGCGTTACATACACCGCGCAGTTACACGATGCGGAGACTGCTCGACGCGCGCGGCAACAGTCAATAAGGTTACGGTGGGTTATGTTTAAGGCGCGCTCGGCAGCGCACTCTCCCGTTTTGTATTTGAGTGAGTGAGAGAGAGAGAGAGAGAGAGAGAGGCGGTGTATTCATTCCCGAAATTCTGACCGCATGAGAAAAATTCTTTTCTAAAGAATAGGGGCCGTTTTTCAAAGCAATCATTTCAATAACGTAACGATATGATTTTATGATTTTGATATTGATATTAATAAACATTTATGTTGATAATTATTTTCAAATAACAAAGAAGAATGAAGGTGTATTTTATGCATAATGCATCATTTCTTCTTGTTGTTCACTGAATATTAAACAAGGATAAATAATGCATTATGCGTGAAATGAAAATGCACTTTAAGAGTATAAGATTGATTATAAATATTGCGAGAACCGAAGCGTTTTGATCCCTCTCTTGGATTTTTTTTATGTTTCTGCAACTGCAAAAGATGTTCCACGTTCAAATGCTTTGTTCGCTCTGAAAAGAGCGGATTTTTTTGGCTCGCTCTGAAAAGAGCGGATTGGACTCGAAAACTTTCATAGCAAGTGCTCGAAATGACCACCATCCATCCTGACGCAAGCTCTCATGCGTTTTGACAAATTTCTTGTGACGTCCTGCATTACATCTTCTTCGATGTCCCAAATGGCATGTCGGAGTCTTGTTTCCACATCGTCGACATCTTCCGGAAGCGTTTTATAAATTACTTCCTTGCAATAGCCCCACAAGAAAAAATCGAGAGGGTTGAGATCCGGAGATCTTGCGGGCCAAGGTATCGGGCCATACCGACCCATCCAGCGTCCAGGAAACTGGTCATTTAAAAAAGTTGTTACAACTCTAGCGTTGTGCGGCCCGGCACCGTCTTGTTGAAAAATAATTTTGTTTCTTTCCACCAACGGTACATCTTCTAAGAAATCTGGAAAGTTATCTCTTAGAAGCTCGACGTACGTTTGACCAGTTAACGTTTGTTGCGGAAGAACAATTGGACCAAGTATGAGTGTTCCCATTATTCCAGCCCACACATTTATCTTCCAACGAGTTTGAAAGTATCTAAGTCGTGTGACTCTGGGATTTTCGTCGCTCCAATAATGCATGTTGTGGGAATTATAAATTCCTTCCCGTGTGAATAGCGATTCATCGCTGAATATGATACGAGAAGGAAATCTGGGATCTCGATCTACTTCCCTTAGAAAATTTTCGCAGAACGTTTTTCTTCTTTGGTAATCTTCTGGTCGCAAATGTTGCACGCATGTGTAGTGAAATGCGTGCAACTTTTCTTCCTTCAATATCCTCTGCACAGTTGCATAGGATAAATCTTGTTCTCGAGCAACAACCCGAATGCTCTTTTCAGGATTATCCTCGAAAGAATGTACTACGTTCTCCACATTTCGTACATTTCTTGCCTCCCGATTTCTTCCAGTGTCGTGTTTGTTAGCAAGGACACTGCCGGTCTCGTGTAATCTTTGTGCCGCTCGAAGTATGACGCGAGCCGATGGATGTCTTGCTCGGTTCGGATACAATTCGGTGTATCGTCTTGCAGCTACGTGGTACTGCCCGTGACACTCGCCAAGTGCCATTAACATGTCATAATATTCTTCGTTGGTGTATGCCATTCTTCTAACGCTTCTTAACGCCTCTAATGATAATCGAAGGATTATTGATTGCAGTATTGATCGCTTCATCCTATTTATACGATCTTCGCGGGGGGTCGATGCCCCCTCCGCGACCCCCCTGACCAATCGCGGGTGTCCGCGAGTCGCGTGTCGCGGGTGTCCGCGACTCAGGGTCTCCGCGACTCGCGGACACCCGCGATTGGTCAGGGGGGTCGCGGAGGGGGCATCGACCCCCCGCGAAGATCGTATAAATAGGATGAAGCGATCAATACTGCAATCAATAATCCTTCGATTATCATTAGAGGCGTTAAGAAGCGTTAGAAGAATGGCATACACCAACGAAGAATATTATGACATGTTAATGGCACTTGGCGAGTGTCACGGGCAGTACCACGTAGCTGCAAGACGATACACCGAATTGTATCCGAACCGAGCAAGACATCCATCGGCTCGCGTCATACTTCGAGCGGCACAAAGATTACACGAGACCGGCAGTGTCCTTGCTAACAAACACGACACTGGAAGAAATCGGGAGGCAAGAAATGTACGAAATGTGGAGAACGTAGTACATTCTTTCGAGGATAATCCTGAAAAGAGCATTCGGGTTGTTGCTCGAGAACAAGATTTATCCTATGCAACTGTGCAGAGGATATTGAAGGAAGAAAAGTTGCACGCATTTCACTACACATGCGTGCAACATTTGCGACCAGAAGATTACCAAAGAAGAAAAACGTTCTGCGAAAATTTTCTAAGGGAAGTAGATCGAGATCCCAGATTTCCTTCTCGTATCATATTCAGCGATGAATCGCTATTCACACGGGAAGGAATTTATAATTCCCACAACATGCATTATTGGAGCGACGAAAATCCCAGAGTCACACGACTTAGATACTTTCAAACTCGTTGGAAGATAAATGTGTGGGCTGGAATAATGGGAACACTCATACTTGGTCCAATTGTTCTTCCGCAACAAACGTTAACTGGTCAAACGTACGTCGAGCTTCTAAGAGATAACTTTCCAGATTTCTTAGAAGATGTACCGTTGGTGGAAAGAAACAAAATTATTTTTCAACAAGACGGTGCCGGGCCGCACAACGCTAGAGTTGTAACAACTTTTTTAAATGACCAGTTTCCTGGACGCTGGATGGGTCGGTATGGCCCGATACCTTGGCCCGCAAGATCTCCGGATCTCAACCCTCTCGATTTTTTCTTGTGGGGCTATTGCAAGGAAGTAATTTATAAAACGCTTCCGGAAGATGTCGACGATGTGGAAACAAGACTCCGACATGCCATTTGGGACATCGAAGAAGATGTAATGCAGGACGTCACAAGAAATTTGTCAAAACGCATGAGAGCTTGCGTCAGGATGGATGGTGGTCATTTCGAGCACTTGCTATGAAAGTTTTCGAGTCCAATCCGCTCTTTTCAGAGCGAGCCAAAAAAATCCGCTCTTTTCAGAGCGAACAAAGCATTTGAACGTGGAACATCTTTTGCAGTTGCAGAAACATAAAAAAAATCCAAGAGAGGGATCAAAACGCTTCGGTTCTCGCAATATTTATAATCAATCTTATACTCTTAAAGTGCATTTTCATTTCACGCATAATGCATTATTTATCCTTGTTTAATATTCAGTGAACAACAAGAAGAAATGATGCATTATGCATAAAATACACCTTCATTCTTCTTTGTTATTTGAAAATAATTATCAACATAAATGTTTATTAATATCAATATCAAAATCATAAAATCATATCGTTACGTTATTGAAATGATTGCTTTGAAAAACGGCCCCTATTCTTTAGAAAAGAATTTTTCTCATGCGGTCAGAATTTCGGGAATGAATACACCGCCTCTCTCTCTCTCTCTCTCTCTCTCACTCACTCAAATACAAAACGGGAGAGTGCGCTGCCGAGCGCGCCTTAAACATAACCCACCGTAACCTTATTGACTGTTGCCGCGCGCGTCGAGCAGTCTCCGCATCGTGTAACTGCGCGGTGTATGTAACGCGTTTCTTTCCTTCAAGTAACTTTAATAATTAATTAATAGGTGATGATTGAATCGGTAGTGATCGGAGGTGGACTGTGAATAGTGATGAAACAACAGATTCGTTCGTAATTGCCTCGATAGTGATTACTGTGATTGTGCGTAATGTGTTTTTTTCGTCGAGTAATTCTCAGTTGCCGAATAATTAATCGGTAGTGAATAATAAGCCGATAGATTCGTTTATAAATTAATCGAGTGCGTGAGTAAATACGTGATACAATGTATTAAAGAAAAAGACTTGTGACTCATTACTCAGTGTGTTACATGTAAATTTGTGATTTTATTGTTGTCCGCGATCATGGGGACATTTACTTATTCTTCGCCTTTTACAACAGTATGAAGACATCGAATATCTTATAAGGTAAGAATGTGTGAGCGTGTGTGTGTGTGCGCGCGCGCGTACCACTGCGTGATAGCAGCTGATCGCATAATCGGGCCCGCGTCGACGGTGAGTTGCGCCGCCCCTGCGTATCGTCCGTACTCGGCCCGTAATTTGCTAACTATCTTCGCTTATAACTTGAAAACTAAGCTTCGGACAAAATTTTGCTACAGGAAAAATTGTCTTAGAATTACCTCAGGAATACGTCATTTTAAGGACTGACGTTTGTTCTGAATCACCCTGTATAACAAAGTAACGTCAAAATTACATAACAATTCTACGTAGCAATTATAGATTCATTACGTTATTAACAGAATTGATACGTCATAGTTTTGTTTCGCTCATCTGCAACATATACATATAGAATATTATGTAATTGTTACGTAAATGATCCTTGCATGTTTGCTGGGAACGGTACCATCAAATTTATGAAAAACTCATTAATTTAGAAATGACCAACAACTTTCGTTGAGCACCATTTTTCGCCAGTCTGATAGTACCTGTGGAAAAATTTTCGTTTTAACATTACTACTTCACGAGATATTACAAAAATTGAAAGGTCACTATTCATTAAATAAATACACATTATTTTTCAATACGTTTAGTGTAAAAGATTTTAATAAATTATCGATAGTTCAAAAGCTATATGAATTTAAACAAATTAAGTCAAAATCAATTAATTAATTAATAGTTAACTATGAATAACGAAAAACTAATTGCAAAAAACATATAAATCAATTAATATGAGCATTTGATTATTACATTATTAGTTATTAGTTCGTAGTTGCATTGTAGTTCATTATTCATTTAATAAGAGTAATTATTTAAATATACCATCATTAATATTCATATAACATTTAGTTAATCAGTTAAAATATATGAATGATTATTAATTTATGGAGTAAGAAACATTTATAACGCATTAAATGGCAATGCTATATTACTTGTACTAGATCGCTATTGAATTATTAATTCATTATTTTATTTAGTGGAAAGTATTATAAGGACTATCATTTATATAACAACTAATCAATAGGTTAAGGTATATAAAAAATTATTAATTTGTAAGGAACGTTATAATAATGCGTTAGACTGTAATACAAATAATTACGTTGATATTAATTAATTGAATGAATTAAATAATTAATGCATAAGGTTAAATTAATAATTTTAATACTTCATTTGTTGGGATTGAAGAATACAGTGGACGAAGTGTTAATTGAAGATTATTTCATTAACAAGAAATATCATTTATAATTTAGTATCATTATTGGTTGATTCGTACTACTACCATTTAAGGTTGTCTTTATATTTCTTTATATTTTTAATATTAATCATGCAATATTCGTATCTTAAATTAGATATATTATTTTTATAGGTTTCTTAAAGATTTTTAATATTAAAATAAAAGAAAAAAACAAAAAATAATTAACGGGACGCGAAACATGACATATTAAATTCTTAAAGCGGCGACTTACTGACGCCAGATTAAAGTAATAATCGGTGTCCACTGTCTTAATCAAAAGACATAACAGTCTCTTCGATAAATTTAATCGTTAAATTTTAGTTGACTGAAAGTCATACCGGATGTTCCGATTATTTAGTACGGAGAAATTTCTGTTGACCATAAGTCCCAACAGCTCATGCGATAAATTCGTACTGAGAATTTTATGTTGAACATTGGGAGAAAAATAATTTTATCTAACCAAAGCACTGAGCTCATCGTCCCCACCAGACTTTTCAAGGTCTCGATCCCACCATTAATAATTTTAAGAGCGGGGAACCAATCAGCGATCAAGGCGTAGCCTTCCTACTATTGTAACTTTGCATTTAATTATAAGGTCCCCACTTTTTGTAACCCCTTCTCGAGCGACAGGGACTCAGCCCTAAAATTTTAGTATAAGACTTGGTGCAGCAGCAAGGGAGCGTCACCTTTTTGGAAGACTCTTGACTTGATCATTAACTTTCAACTTCGTCACTTCGCTTAATAGCAATACGTCACTAATAAAGCGTCTACCTAACTCAGTACTTGTCAGTCACTTATAATTTACTATTACTTGATTTGCATTATATCGTTGAGTCGCTACTAAAGCATCAACCTAATTTAGAATCAATGGAGGTTGTTTAACAATTATTTCTCGCTGCTGCTTGTTAAGTGCTTCCTGGCCTGAGGGTCCAGATTCCTGCGAACACTTGTGAGTAGATTTGTACCAAGTTTGAATTCTTATTGTATACCCACTATTCTTAATTGTAGTTTGCCGACTCATACGACTTTATTTTATATTCATACGACATTTGTATTCAATCTCTCACAAATTTTTTCAACTTTTGGTGGAAAAGTGTGTACTTTGTTATTGCTGACTTAATAAAGATTAATATAGTGCGCTAGAAATCAATTTTTTAACATTAATTAACATTATTTTGCATTTTATCTTACTGAAATTTATCAATTTCTTAGTTTTGTCCCATAAAACCACAGTGGCCACCATGAAAAAAATCTTATAGCTATTCGGCAAATATTTGTCAAATTCATGGTATTGAAAAGTATAAAAAAATGTGGAGAACAAATTTTTTTGTTATTCTGTACGATTGTTTTTAAGGTCAAAATGACCAAGTGAAAAATCATTCATTTTTACGTTATATTCATCCATTTTCAGCATGGTTACATGTTTTCGAAAAAATTTGGGCAAGTATACCGTTCAATAGAGCAAAGTTTCAGCTTTAAGAATCCGTTTTTTAAATTGCTGTGCGATGATTTTTACCGGAGTTATGAGCAATCAAAGTAAACAATGCCAATTTTTATTTAATCGGCGATAACTCAGTAACAAAAACTCGTAGGAAAATGAAAAAATAGCGTTTTGTAGAGAAAACTTCAATCTTTTACAATAAAAAGTCGAGAATTTTCGCAGAAGTTTTTTTTGATACGTGACAAACCTTCAAAATGAAAAGAAAATTTCTTATTTTGTTCAATTCGCAGTTTTTTGTATGTAAAAATTACCAAACGTCACAGAAATTTAAATTTATGGCAACCGTTCGAAAGTAGAAGTTTCAAGCTGTAAAATCCTTTTTTTAAATTAAAATTCGCTCATTTTTAACGAAGTTACAGCTGCTTGAAATTTGCCTATTTTTAAAGAAAAGTTTGGTGTTCCTCTAATTTTTGTGAGTAGTGTATATATTACCAATATTACAGTCTCTTAGATGCATACACCAGCGTATGACTTTTTCAACTTCTAATCGTTGTTCAATATAACCTTTGCTGCAATCTGTAATATTGAGCTTGTCTAAAATATTTTTTACGAATATTTCCGGAGAATCGCGAATTTTTATAAAATTCCTCGTTCGAATTTTGACATATTTTTTAGAAATATTTTCGGCAATATGTTTTTTATTTTCAAGTATCGAATTAGACTTTCTTTTCTGATAATATCGCTTATTATAAAGCCACTTACGATCAGAAGATAATTCTTTTTGTCTGTCTCGTTCACGCTCAGAATTTATGAAATAAAGTTTTCGTTTTTGTGCACGTTCTTTCACTAAATTCTTGTCATACCGACGCCGCTTTTCACCACGATTATTTTTTAAATTCTGTTCATATCGACGCCGCTTTTCAGCACGATTATTCTCTAAATCCTGTTCATATCGACGCCGCTTTTCAGCACGGTTATTCTGTAAATCCTGTTCATATCGACGCCGCTTTTCAACACGGTTATTCTCTAAATTCTTGTCATACCGACGCCGCTTTTCAGCAAGAGTATATTCTAAATTCTGTTCATATCGAAACCGCTTTTCAGCACGATTATATTCTAAATTCTGTAGATACTGCTGTTTCCTCTTAGCATTCTTTTCCAAATTATGCATACATTGCTGAGAATTTTGATTTTCTTTTAATTGATTCAATATGTTATATTCCTTTTCATATTGACATTTTATACGTATACAGGCCGCTTCAACTTGTCTTGCTCTTACCACTGCTAATGGAAGCACTTTCTGAGGAACGCCATAGTTCAAATCTTGAGGAAAATACTCAATAATATTTGTCTCAAAAATTTTTATTAAATGCAAACGCATTAAGCTGTGATCATACCTTACTTTTTCTGGTTTAATGTTAAATAACAATGAAACTGCAAACGCTATTGCGAAAACACCGCAATCACTACCGTTAGGTTGACTTTGCACAGTAGGAAATTTGACAGGATACTTGATAAAGTCATGTGTTGGGAATAATTTCGTCAAGAATTGTTTATGATGCTCATGTAACAATTTATTATTTAAAGAATCGTAAATACATATGTTTTTTGTATCATAATAACTACATACCCAATGTCCTCCTCCTAACAAACTATGTAGTATCTGGATATGCTTTTTATTTCTCAGTATAGGTTCAATTGAATCAAGATGCTGTATTAGCACTGTATCCACAGGTCTATAATCTGAACAACTTTGTAAAAGTCGTTGGAAATTATTAATGTGTATATCGCTAAGCCATTCTCCTCTGGTAATTATATGTTTTTCTGCAGGCATCAAAATAATGTCCCTTGCTTTTAGAGACATTTTAAATTCCTTTAGAAATTGTTTTGCAAATGTGCAACACTTCTTTTACTCTCATCAACCTTGTATGGGCGAAAAGCGACCTTGTATCCTTGTATAGATACGGGCGCAAAGCGACCTTGTATCTTTGTATAGATACGGGCGCAAAGCGATCCTTGTATATATACGGGCGCAAAGTGACCTTAACTTAACAATAAATAACATTTTAAAAAATGTAAAAATAGAAAGAAATAGATAATAGAAAAAGAGAAAGAAAAATAGAAAGAGAGAGAAAAGAAAAAAAAAGACTTACTTAAATATAACCAACTTATAACCAACCTGAAACAAAACATTTTTAAGCTATATTACTAATAATAAGAACATCTCATGATTCGCATACTAAGGCCGGTATTCATAGTTGAATCTTATATTTAAGACCATCTTAAGTGTATCTTCAGATACACCGTAGCCAATGAAATGATCTATACAGCATCCGCAGATAAACTTAAGACGGTGTTAAATATAATATAAGATGCGACTATGAATACCGGCCTAATAAGATGGCATTGTTTCAAAAAGAGGATCTTGAAATAAAAAGTATTCGTACATTAAGAAATTTTACAGAAAATAATTACCGAAGAAATGCGACACGAGCAATTGTTATGAGCAAATTCGAGCAAACATACCACTTACTTTGCACCATTAAAATATCCACAAATTCTGATTACTCGAGCGACTCATGCACGTACAAGAAAAATGAAAACACTTTTATTATATCTCGACATACCTAAATTAACCTATTCTCAGTTCTTCCGTATTTTGATAATATTTATCAAAAACTCTTCTTCCTTCTATGGCTAAAAGCCAATAAGACTAATGCTGCGTAAAACGTTGCTACGATGCAAATCCGAGACACGCGTAGACACCAGTCACTGACGGTCGACGATATCAAAGCCATTTGACGTAAGTCATAGACCATGATAATGACCTAGTTACACCGATCGTTTGATACGCGTATCAAGAGATACGGTAATGTCTCGCGCCAATCAAATAGTACATTGTACTGCACTGTGTAGTGAGGGTGCGTTCCACTTAATACTCTCAACGACCGCGAACATCATTAGAAGTTGAGTGAGAATGTGAAGGAAGACTCAGGCGGGCGATCCGACCGCAGCCGAGGAAGTGTTATTGTTTTAGTTCGTCGTTAAATAACCTATTCCATTGAGTGAGATTGAATATAATGTAAGTAACCTATACATTTTAAGAACTTCCACGATTACCCTCAGGCAATCGCAGAAATTGAAAACTTGCTTCTTGGTGAACTAGCGGAGACGATGACGTCCATCGATCGACATTAACCAAGTTTTATTTGAAAACATCATCGATGGACTTAATGATGCATCCGCGATGCAAGTAATTCTCTAAGTTAAATACATCTCTCTGGAAAAGTTATTTTAGACATTCTAATTTTCTATATACGGTTTTGTACTTTTGCAGCCAGGACAATTGGTCGATGGTCGAAATGTCTCGCACATAGACGAGAAAAAAGATTACCAGAACCATTTCTAGTTTCGCGAGAGATTATTGTAGAGAAATAATCTATCGCACAAAGAAGTTCACTGAATACTTTACGAAATCCTTTTACGGAGGAGGAAATGCTTCGAGTGCACTCCCAGAATAGCGTGTAGTAAGTTGAAGAATAAAATCAGTCGAGCATCCGACTTTTAGTCTCGCGATATTATTTGACAGATCGTGAATGGTGAGCCGTTTGAATAAAAATAAATCTATTTTGTTTTCAGTGAGCAGGAGGCGCAATTTGTACAGGATCGTATAACAGGCGTGGAGAAGCACTTTGCTGAACTATGCAAGATATTACAGCGTTTACCAGGAAAGCGGCCAGGTAATGACCGGCTAACTCTCGATTATTTTTCCTCAGCGATACACACGGACCCTTCACTCGCTATCGCTTCGACGTAAAACCTCATTTCCATTTATTATTCACCAGCAATATTATTTTCAGACTGCGCGATAAAAGTGACGAGCTTGCAAACAATAATACAGGTCTATGGTGATTCGGAAACTATAAATCGATCCATGAGTACTGGATTGGCGAACTTTTCAACAACGTTATCAGTCGTCGGTGATTATAGGTAAAAACGATTCTTAAAATTACATATCTTTCACGAAAATAATTAACAAATAAACAATTTACCTCAATTTAAATTTATTTACTCGGACAAATAAACTATTCATTGTCTTTCTATATTAAATATAAAATTTACCTTTCAACATGCTGATAAAGTGCAACATTATGTTTCATCATTTTAATTTTTTTACCATCGAAATTATTAATTTTAGAGATGCAGAATACAAAGATACAATACAAAGATTGGACGCCAAAATAATTGCGCCTCTTTCACAGTACGCAATGATTTGCAAGCATGCATGCGATGATGTAAAAAATACCTTCGCAGCACGCGACAGAGAATTCACAGGACGAAGGCAATTGGACAAAATTCGAGAAAGAAACCCTAGGAATCGTCAAATGGTAGTATCCTTACAATTAAAACCTCATTTTATAAGCATCACTTAATTTCAATCGTGATTTCATTAATTCCATGGCTTTCGTAATTGTAAATCGAAAGATCATTTAGACGATAAATAAAATTGCGCAATAAATATATTGATGAAATCATTTCAAACTAATATAACTATGTTACTCAAGTATCTCTTGTTACAATTAGTCACAAGCCGAGTCTGAACTGATGAAAGCATCCGTTGAGATGTCCCGAGTGGTCAAGGGATTGGAGGAGCAGATCAACTCGTCCGAGCGACGAAAGCTGCATGATTTGAAATCTGTACTATTGGATTTCGTCACCATCGAACTGAGGTTTCACAGAAAGGCTCGTGAACTTCTGACTAAAGCGTACCAAGATATCGTATCCATCGACGAGATTAAAGATCTTGAGGTGAGATCTCGAGAACATTTTTTACTAAATTTCTTCAAATCGTGTGATTATTTTCATATATCATGTATAAGTGTAGTTGATTTAACATGCTTTTAACATGCAGGACTAACGTAATAACGTATCGATAATATTGTTTAACCAAATCACGCGATTATGTACAGGAATTTAGAGAAACAATGCGCGCCCCTGACTCCGTCACAAGGCTGGACACAGTAAACAGAACGTCGTTTCGACACGCTTATTCCTTAACGAACTTAGCTAACCGATTTGCATCCTCTCCTGCAACACTGTAGAAATTGGCTAATCGAGAAGCCGAGTCTGCTGTAAGCTCAATAATTTTCATTTAACGTGTGAGTCGTTCTACTATTCCATTCTTGAATCTTTAACGATGAATGCTTCCAGGATTCCGTACAAACCGGATTCACCAATTCATCCGAGTCGGTTCAAGTCGAGGAATACGCGGACAGCACGGAGGAAACGGAATCAGAATCGATTCGAGAGAAGCCTGTGAGAACTAGGCATAAGTCTATGTAACTTCATATATCATCGTCCATAATATATCGCATACCTTCGAAAATGAATTGAACGAAGTAAATTTTATTTACACACATTACTTACTTTTGAAAAATACTCGATTTGTACTTTAGATAGATATAAATGTCTATGAATAGTTGTTTAAGATGGAACAATAATTCAATATAACAGTTTTAATAAAAGAAGAGGTTCCTGAATCATTTTGACGCCAAGAATTATAATGTCTAGTAATCAATGTATGTATTATGAGTTACGTTATATTAAAGTTGTGTTATTTAAACTGTAATCCTCATTCACTTTTTGATAGCTCAGTCAATCGTAATAAAGATAATTCAAAGCAATAAAAAAAGTACAGTTTTATAGAAAAGTGTAAGTATATTTTTTATAATATAACAAAAGGATATCTCATGCATGCTTATCTTTCCTCCACATGATTGTATGGCTATTCCAGATACTTTGGATGAGTGGTCACTTGTTAGATTAGTATATTGAAGAAAGGGATGAGCCTATTTATCACCTTCTTATTAAGGATTTATATGGCACATTAATAGTACGAATATTACTGAGTAATATTACTAATAAGTAAATGCAGCTTTCACAGTTATATTAATAGATAAATCAATACAATGTAAGATACATATACAATATGTATAATGCTGAAACAAATGTAAGTATTATGTTTGTTATCTGTATGTATATAAATAATATTTACATTAACAATGTTCGTTATCACGACGTGATCGACTTGAACACAGGAGCATCGATAATCGTTTTGTTAAAAGATAATAGACAGGATGAAGAGAGCGAGATTACTGCAACGTAAAGAGAAAGAAAATTAATAGAACAAAATAGAAAAACGCGCTCATTCACTATTAGGCTTTTTCTTCATCAGGAATGGCGATAGAGTATTAATATTAATTAATAATATTGGTGCGAGACACTACCATATACTACCATTATGGAATCAGAAATGGCGATAGGGTATTAATAAAGAAAACAGATATATAATGTATTTTGGGATTTATGGTAAATCTACCGATTAGCGAACCCACCTCCTATCACCTTGTCCTTGACATATATTATAGAGGTCACCCTCCTGAGTAACATTGTGTAAGTTTTAACCGTCGGTCGTTGTTTACTAAAAAGTTATTAACAAAAGAAGTTTAATGATTTTGTACGAATTTTCAGCTGTCTACGCGAACCAAGAACATAATATTGACATATATTACAAAGGTCACCTTCCCAAATAACCCGCTGTTCCGAATTACAATCATTGAATCTTAATTTAATCCGTCGTTATTCGAAATCTTCAGACAGTTCTCGAGCTCGCTTGTTTTCATGTAAGAACGCGACAAATAAGTTATTTTCGCGAACTCGATCGACTCGAAACAATGGAGCTAGCCGATCCGCTGGCTGTCCGCGACATTGACTCGAGTTTTTAGACACGTATATCTATCAAGAGCCTAACGTCCGAAGCCTTGTTGTCACCGTGTCAGTCGAGTTATCTGAGGGATTCAAAGGAAAGCGAGGTCTCGGGAACATTAATAGAGCTTTGTCAGCGCTCGCGTAAAGATCGATCTCAAACCAATTCGAGTCTCGAGCCACTCTTAACTCGCTTCGCTGTTGAGCCGCTCTCTCATTTCGACGTCCGACGCGTCTGAACGTCGTCAGGCGCGTGTCAACGATTCGTCGCTGCACAAAACCATTCGGTGTCTTTGACGAACTGCCACCTCGTGTATCGGTGCACGCGTGAAAGCTCGCCGAAACCGACGCGATCAAGAAATCCGCCGCGTCATCCGCAAGTGTTGAAGATCTCCGAAATGCGCCTACTTCGACTTGGTGCACGAATTGCAGTGAAATAAACTGACTGTTGAGTACACAAGAGTTCTCTCTCAACCTGTAACTCCCTCTTCCTCCATACGCTCGGAATCATCAGGGCTCCGAGAGCACAGTCTCGCGCTCAACGCTGGGCGGTTCCGGTATCACGAAACACCCGCACTAGGTTTTAGTCGTCGATCGTTGTTTATTAATAAGTTATTAACAAAAGAAATTTTGCAAATATAGTAGTTATTTTGAATATTGAAAGATATAAAAGACGAATATGTATATGAACGAAGGAAGGAAAGTCATTTAAAGCAGTGAATCGTTAATATATAGAATAGTTTCTTTTAATACATATAAGTACAAAGTATTCTTCACTTTAACCAGAAGCATAAACAGTTAAATACAAAGTATTCTCTGCTTTAACCTAACCTAAACTAACCTAACCTAACCTGGTTAGGTTATATTTTCCGAAACTGAAGCCTCGGACAGCTCGTTTTCAGCCCGCTTCGCGGGAGGGCGGGGGCAGAGGCTTCGCCCCCCCCCCCGCTGGAATCCGTGCAGTGTACCAGGTGATCAAAATCTGTACGGTAAAATCTGTTACACTGGTTCTGGCGGGGTGGCGGGGGGGGGGGGCCAAGCCCCTGCCTCCCGCCCTCCCGCGAAGCGGGCTGAAACCGAGCGTATGTGTCCGGGGCTCCAGTTTCGGAAAATATAACCTTTTGCTTGTTGTGGACGGCTGAAAATTCGTGCAAAATCATTAAACTTCTTTTGTTAATAACTTTTTAGTAAACAACGACCGACAGCTAAAACCTTTTGAAGGTCACTAAGGAGGGTGACTTCTATAATATATGTCAAGGACAAGGTGATAGGAGGTGGGTTCGCTAATCGGTAGATTTACCGGATTTATTATTTTTTATTAAAATATATTAAAAATTGAAGTACTGCACGTTTACGACACGCCCGCCACGGCCGCCACGTCCGCCGCGCTCGCCACGCCACGGGTGGCGGCCAGAGCGTCTCCATCGTTCTGAAACAAATAATTTATATTAATATATGTAGACACTGCCGGGATTTAGTTGCACATTTCTAACCTATTTCGTTGTCAACTCCTACTGTCCCCCTCTTGCGCGTATTGTAATTGTATTTCTAATCTAGCGGCATGTATGTTTATGTTTATTAGCGTCCGGTACCTCGTTTCTAAAGCCCGGTGTCCACGATGCTAGAAATCGGTCCGAGTTCTCGGTCCCAGATCTCAGACAATAATGTTTACACTCGAACAAACATAGATAGCGCTGTAATCGAGTTACGATTCTAATTTCAATCTGTGTCATATGTACCAACATGAACGCCAAATCGAACAAAATACTAAGTTCTAACCTTAAAAAGAAATTGTAAATGCTTCGTTTGTATGGTTTGTGTATAGTGTGATTCTATTCT
Organism: Ooceraea biroi; assembly: GCF_003672135.1. NCBI lineage: Eukaryota > Metazoa > Arthropoda > Insecta > Hymenoptera > Formicidae > Ooceraea > Ooceraea biroi. The sequence goes on along the minus strand of NC_039518.1, from coordinate 4,669,710 downwards.
GAAACAGTAAGTATAAATAAATATTTTTAATCGCGTTTTTTTAGTAAGATTTGTAAATTGTATGATACATTATTTTTCAGCAACGACAATAATTTATGTGTTTTGATTTTCAGAAATTTAATACAATACGAAATCTTCGAAAAATTATATTAAAATTGTGTACTCATATTTTGTCTGCTACAATGTCTGTTAAATTGAAGCAATTAATCGCAATTGCTTCACTAGTTGAAATTGTGGAGGAAGAAGAAAAGGATACAATAAAGAAAGTACGAGAAAAAAAACGTCGTCGAATATGGACACGGGAATGGATATCCTGAAGAAATCGCAAATTACGAGGCACAATTAATTTAGCTCATATAGAGCTGAGAAATGAGGATGCTGATTATTTTCAAAGGTTTTTTAGATTGCGACATGATTTATTTGATCGACTTCTGGAACTAGTAACACCTTATATACAACGTCAAAATACTAATATGAGAGAATGTATATCTCTTAAGGAACGATTGTCACTAACTCTGAGATTTTTGGCTACTGGTGAGAGTTATAGAAGTTTAGAATATTCAACAAGAATTCCAGCATGTACAATTTCTCGAATAATTCCTGAGACATGTCGTGTTATATATGAAGTTCTTCGAGACGATTACTTGCGGGTAAATAAGAATTTACAATTAATAAAGATATATTGTGACATATATATAATAAATTGTGTCTTCGAAATGCTTATTATTGAATAATGTATTTAATGATTTTTATAGATACCAACTACAACTGCTGAATGGGAAGAAATAGCAAATAAGTATCTTGAAATGTGGAACGTTCGAAATTGCATTGTTCCCTCGACGGTCGACATATAGAATTTAAAGTACCATTCCAAGATGGATCATTTTATCGAAATTATAAGGGAACGAACAGTATTGTTCTCTTAGGATTAGTCAATGCCCATTATCAATTCATGTATATCAATGTTGGTGTTAATGGTAGGGTAAACGATGGAGGGGTGTTTCGTGACAGTGACTTATCGCAATTTATAAATGATCCACAAAATACACTTAATGTGCCTAGAGATAAACCATTACCTGGTATGAATGAACCTGTTCCTTATGTCATTTTAGCTGACGCTGCCTTTCCGTTACAAAATCATATTAAAACCTTATCCATCACGAAATTTATCGTATAATGAGCGAATATATAACTATAGATTAAGTAGATGTAGAAGAATCGTCGAAAATACGTTCGGTATTTTAGCAAACAGATTTCGCGTTCTTTTAACACAAATTTACCTTCCTGTTGGGACAGTTCAACAAATAACTCTTGCATGTTGTGCTTTACACAATTATCTTTCTAAAGAAAATGCTACTTACTTACTTGGAGCTGTAGACTTTGAAAATGTAGAAGATCGAGATGTACTACATGCTCCATGGAGAAATGGTAACGTACAGTTGCGCAATTTAGAAATTATTAATGTAAGACCTAACAGAAATGTAATGCATATTCGTAACGTTTTTAAAGAATATTTCAACAGCGTTGGGAGAGTGGAATGGCAAGATTTTATGGTTTAAATTTCTATCAAATTTTTATATATGTACTGCTGTTTATTATAAATGTATTATATATGTATTGCTTAAACTTTTTATGTATATATTGATAAATATATAATCTTACATAATTAAATGTATTAATATTTTTTTATTATAACAAATACATAACAAAGATATATTAAACGCCTCACTATTCTTCTTCTTTTCGTCTCGAGAACTCTCTAATGCTTTAAATTAATCATACTTTTGTACCGATGCTGCAGAAAACAATATATAAGAATTCATTATGCTTAAAACTAAGATAATACTCTTTTTCATAAATATAAAAATAAAATTTTTAATATATGACAAACGTACATTAGATACATCTTTCTCTAACGTCAACGCACAAGAATCAAGCCATATCGTTCATTTCGTCTCTGTATATATTAATCACTATCTTTGGCATACGCGTATCGACATCAATAAAGAAATTAAATGAAGAACAAAACAATCTTTAATGGTTTAACCATACTTTTGCACCATTGCTGCAAAAGAACTACGTAACGAAGAATTCACAATGCTCATAATTAGGTAACGAATCGCTCTCTTTCATGAATATAAAAATAAAATTTTACATACATACCAAACTTATATTAGATGCATCCTTCTCAAACGCACAAGAGTCAAACCAGATCATTTATGCAATATTTGTGTATATTAATCACTATCTTCAATATCAATTAGATTTATAATTTTTCTCTGTAATCGTTTCAGTTTCTTTTGGTCCGAAATTTTACGCAATTCACTTTCTATGTATAAAATCCAATGTTTTATACCATTTGGTTTTTCAGTTTCTGATATTGACTGAAGCGATTTGGAAGCTATTGTCCAAAAATTATTTTTGTCTGTACAAGTTTCGTTCGAATCTACAGATTTTTTTCTTTTTTTTAATTAGCGATGCAATATTGCTTGATGTACTTGAATTAATACTGCATGATGGTGACTGAACATTTGGATTGGTGTTTTCTGTAAAATAAAATTAAAGTAAATTATAGAATATATTGTAAGTATAAAAATATGAAATGTATAAAAATTTTTTAATACCGCTATCATAATCTGTGTTTAAAATATTACAGACATCTCGAAATTGTAAATCTTCAATCTCATTTTTCGGTGTCTCATGTTCTAATAATTCCGATTGAGAGTTGGAAATCTACAAATTATCATAATTTTTATTTAATATAATTTATTTAATTATAATTTGGTTGTAAATTTAAATAATTAAATAATTTATACTCGCCATTATAGAAGATTCTCCTTTTCTTTGAGTAATGCGAGGATTCAAAAAACTCATATCCTCGAACAACCACCAAGTTGGTGTATATATATCATCAGTTGATGCACCGCTTGATTTTGATTGCTTTATTTTATTTAGTTGCTCTAGATATTGCGACCTTAAATTATTAATTTTCTTTTTCGCAATGTCAACTGTTAACGGTTGTCCCGTCAAATCTGTATATTGTTTACATATTATTTGAAGAGCTTTATCTCGTTTCATGCGATTATAATATTCAGCACACTTGGTGACATATAGACAAGGATGTTGTTGATATAACATCAACAAAATCTTTACATTATCCTTATTATCCATATTCAAAAAATAATTTCCTACAAATGAATTATTGTTTTTTTAATAATAATACAAAGTGATCGTAGTGCTGTGTGGGTCACTGGTGATTTACAAATATTACACTATATATTATATTTATGTATCCGCACATAACGTTAAAACATTTCATAATTGTTTCTTTTTACAACCAGAATACCAAATGGTCTAAATGGACAATTCAGCGTCCATCACCGGTGATGCACATAGTACATATTAAGAAAAAATACCTTGAAAGAATTCGAGATCTATTTATCGATTCATTATGCTAGAATTCAGCAAATTAAACAAAACATATATAGAGATACATATATTGGTTAATAGGTAATGTGCGAGATCCAACTGTCGTGGTCGGACTCCGGCTCTGACGGCTGATTCCGTTCGGAAGAGAACGTGCGACGGGAAAAGTGACCACTCGGTGATCACGGCAAGGACTGGGGCGTGTGACTGGAGTTAACTAAGTCCGCGGAATGTTCGTGTACCAGGTTTATTATAACACCGTCGACAAAACAGACGAACAAAAAGCCAGGCACGGATGGTCTCGAGAGAACGCGAATCTGCGTGCTTGGATCGTCCGTCGAAGATATCGAGCGTAGATCGGGAACGCGCGTCTCTGCTACAGTGGAACACGCGCCGTGGTTCCACGGATGCACGCCGAACTCGATCTCGAGAACTTCGAACGATTTACCGGGCGGCCGAACGTTGGCGAAAATATATGAATACTGTCTGCGACCAAGATTCGTTCGCGAACGAGGCTGAATCTTCTCTGGCTTTGTTCTCGACGAGCGATCGACAGCGACGTCGCCTGTTTGTCGCCTTCGGTGGAGAAAAATAGGCAGACGCGACCAAACAAGAGAGCTCTTTCGTCTCTGTCCATCGCACGTGAGGATTTAAGCCGTGCGAGCGAGATCGTCGGGGTTCGCGCCCGTCCGAGGTCAATTTTCGATCGCGAACGACGCAAATATTGTTAGATCCGGATAGCGCTCGACAAACATCTGGTGCTCGATTGGCCACGCAAGACTCGACGAAATTTTAATCGAAGACTAATTAACCAAAATGGTTTGACCGTGGTCCGGATCCCGAACAGGTAACATACCTTTGTAATTACGTTCTCTTGTGTCTGAAGAATTCCTGCAACGCATAAGATTTCCTTCGTCCTTAATAAAATCCAGTCCACCTATAAAAATGTTTTTAAATGGATTTTTGTCAAGTTAAAATTATATTAAATAAAGTTACTTCTTTATATTCCTAATTTAACTAATTTAACATTATATACTTACTAAAAAGGAATTTCTTGACCATGACTGCACCTGACTGGACCCATGACTGACAATAAAAATAGAATAAGGTTGGCAATAAGAATTAAGTCGATGTGAAACTAGTAAAAGTCTAGTAACTATTACGGGAAAATGGGACGGCATGCATTTTTTCGTTCGAGATTTTCATTCGAGATTTGCATCTGAGTTGCTAATGTCCATGATCCGAGTTCTAGTAACTTTTTCTCGGACCGAGAACTCGGATCGTGGACACCAGGATTTAGATACGCGCGGTAAGAGGGGGACAGTGGGAGTTGACAACGAAATCGGCTCGAAATGTGCAACTAAATCCTGGCACTGATAAATTGATATATAAATATATATATATTTTATATACTTACTCGGTAAAATCTTTCCCTCCGCTGTCATCCGAACCGGGGCCGCTGTCGCCGGAGGGGCCGTGGCCGTTGTCGCCGGGGCCACTGTCGTCGGGGCCGCTGTTGCCAGACGAAATCCCGTTAACACAGGCGGTGGTGGTGGTGGCAGTAACTACGGTGGTAGCGGCGGTGGTAACGGTGGTGATACATGCGCCGCTACCACCTGTGTTAACAGGAACATAGGCGAAATAGACGAATCTGAATATTCTACGTCAATAGCTGCAATAAAATACATATATATTGTATGTGTGTGAATAAATTGTACAATAAATAAATATTTTATAAAATATAATGTATAAGATATCAACTCACGTCCTTCCTCCATGGTTCTCTCTTTCAATATGGTCGCTTCGTCTTTCTAGCTGTAGCGTTACCGCAACGAATCATAAGGCAATTGTTTCTTTGTGGCGCATTTTCACATATTGCATCCTAATGAACCAATAGCGCGCGGGCACCGCGGACGTGGGGGGCGCAGCGGGCGCGTCATTAATATTAAATACTTTATACAAAACCCAAAACCCACAAATAAATATATTATATTCTATCAAGAGACATGGTAGTGTCTCGCACCAATATTATTAATTAATATTAATACCCTATCGCCATTCCTGATGAAAAAAAAGCCTAATAGTGAATGAGCGCGTTTTTCTATCTTGTTCTATTAATTTTCTTTCTCTTTACGTTGCAGTAATCTCGCTCTCTTCATCCTGTCTATTATCTTTTAACAAAACGATTATCGATGCTCCTGTGTTCAAGTCGATCACGTCGTGATAACGAACATTGTTAATGTAAATATTATTTATATACATACAGATAACAAACATAATACTTACATTTGTTTCAGCATTATACATATTGTATATGTATCTTACATTGTATTGATTTATCTATTAATATAACTGTGAAAGCTGCATTTACTTATTAGTAATATTACTCAGTAATATTCGTACTATTAATGTGCCATATAAATCCTTAATAAGAAGGTGATAAATAGGCTCATCCCTTTCTTCAATATACTAATCTAACAAGTGACCACTCATCCAAAGTATCTGGAATAGCCATACAATCATGTGGAGGAAAGATAAGCATGCATGAGATATCCTTTTGTTATATTATAAAAAATAAACTTACACTTTTCTATAAAACTGTACTTTTTCTATTGCTTTGAATGATCAAGAGACACGGTAGTGTCTCGCGCCAAGTATACGCGCAGCGAGACCGCACCGTGACTCTTTTACGCGAAGCGACGCTTTCGCAGACACTCAGATTATTAGATCTCAATAACCGCTGAACGGATCAACCTCTAAGTAGACTCAATGGATAGTTTGGGGTCGAATTATATAATAAGTGTTTTTATTTTTCTTGTACGTGCCCTATGAGCGGAGATATGGCAATGCAAAGTCTGAAATTGGAAAATTTCATTTAAGAAACGTCGTCGTCGTCGTCGTCGTCGTCGTTTGTACAGTTCGTTCTTTTTCGTCAAGATGGCAGCAGCTCCGTTTATACTGTAGGGATTTGGTGACATTATATTTACACTTTTGGTACTACACCATATTACACTTTTAGTTGAGTTGTCTATCTAGACTTTATATACTCCTAGTTACTTTTAACTTCCTTGGCGCGAAGTTTCGCCTTTGTTATTCAGTTACTGTTACACGACACAGTTCTTCGGAAACCTCCGAACCACACACAAGCTTATACGAGTGTACGCGAGTGATACCAATAAAACTATCATTAACAATTACATTGAGTCTTTATTAATTCTCCATTCGTGCTAACGCTACAACTGGTGACCCCGACGTGATCGCGAAGAAAGACATTTTCCGTAACGTCGCACTTAAGTGGAGGTCGCAATTCGCTCGTGTTGTAAAAATTCGCTCGTGTCGTAAAAGCTCGCTCGTGTCATAAAAGCTCGCTCGTGTCGTTAAAACTCGCTCGTGTTGTGCAAACGCATTCGTGTTATCACCGTGTTTTTGCCGACAAGAAAAGCAGAACGCGTGACCGGGTCTATGAACGATAATCGCATATTGAGATCGGGATTCTCATACAACCCCGCGAAAGTTCCTGCGAGAAACATGAGTGTGGTGCATTCTCCTAACAAAAGCAAACCAGGAGAGCAACCCGGAGAAGAAACGAAGGGCGCAGAACAACTTGAAAGCAGCCTCATCGAACTGGATAACGGCAGCCATCTTGGTGAAGCCGCGAAGAAGGACCAGCAAGGCCGCCATTTTGGTGAATCTTCTCAGCAACAAAATTACTTCGCTCCCGCGATGGAAAATCGACAAGAGGACGCAACAACCTCGAGAACCACAGCACAGGTGTTGCCTGAACTGCCGTGTCATTATTTTCCACTGGAAACGCCGCACACTGGCAATGCAACGTACCGTAGTTACACCGAATACAAGGTAACGTTACGCAAATTTAAATCTACCACCAACGTGCGTGCATGGTTCGAAATCGCTGAAAATGAATTTCGCGAACGGAAGACATCGGAAGCGGATAAATTCACCGCATTGGTATCCAGCCTCGACGACGACATTTACGAGAGCATGTGTAGCGCGATTGCGGGACTTCCCTCAGCTCGCCGATACCAATCATTAAGGATGTTACTCGTAGAGCATTATTCCTTGACGCGAGGACAAGAGCTGCGGAAATTGCTATCCGGCTTATCCATCAAAGATAAAAAACCTTCGCGACTACTCGCGGAAATGAGATCTCTGGCCGGCCCTGGAAGAATCGATGACGAGGATTTTAAAACGTTATTCTTGGAATATCTTCCGAGCGACGTACGCATGATACTACAAGTTGTTCCCGGAGATGTTAACGCATTAGCCGCCGTAGTCGATAAAATAATGGAACATCGACCACCAGACGATAATTGCGAACTAGTGGCAATTCAACAGCCGGAACACGATCTTGCCAATAAAATAGCGGAACTCACGAAACAATTGAATAAGTTGAAGGCGCGTAACGAGCCGACATCTTGTTTATGTTCCCGCCCGCGTTCGCGTTCGCGCACGCGCACCAGTGCGGATTCGAAACGGACGCGTAGTCGTTCGCGCAAACCAAAAGTCTGCGCTATTACCACAGACAGTTCGGAAAGATGGCGAAGAAATGTACCGAACCGTGCGAATGGCCGAAAGAAAAAGCTGACAAACAAACGTCGGAAAACTAACGCAGCCGTCGTTAGCCTCGGCGACAAGCGACGGTAGCAACTCTTCTCGCCGACCATTTATAGTTGACAAACAATCTGGACTTCGTTTCCTGATCGATACAGGGGCGGAAGTCTCAGTCGTCCCACCACGTCCTTCAGATCCAACCAGTTGCGTCAAAGGCACATTGTATGCTGCCAACGGCTCACGCATTAACACCTATGGCGAACGAGCAATGTTATTAGATTTCGGACTTCGCAGACCGATCCGTTGTCTCTGTTTCATCGCGCAGGTACCATACGCTATCCTAGGAGCCGATATGTTGTATCAACACAATTTCACGTTGAATCTTCGTTCACCGACACTCAAAGATAAAGAAACGGGACATACGGTCAAACTGCAAGTGGACAAGGCACCGTACACTGGAATATCTAATTTCAACAAGAATATTCCCATGACCGACATTCTTACGGAATTTTCGAACCTTACCAAACCTGCCACGGTCATTATCAAACCTCAGCACACCGTCAAACATCACATCGAGACGTTCGGACAGCCAATATTTGAGCGACCGCGACGTCTTCACCCGGAGAGGTTAAAAGCAGCAAAAGTTGAATTCCAGTTTGTGATAGATCAAGGTTATTGCCGACCATCGAACAGCCAATGGGCTAGTCCCCTTTACATGGTCAAAAAGAAGGATGGCAGTTGGCGTCCGTGTGGTGATTATCGTCGGTTGAACGCACAAACATTACCCGACAGATATCCGATCACTCAAATCCATGACTTTTCATCAATATTACATGGAAAGACTATATTTTCCACAATTGATCTATCTCGAGCATACCATCAAATACCCGTGGCTGATGAAGACATTCCCAAAACACCAGTCACAACACCATTTGGTCTTTTCGAGTTTCTGGTAATGCCATTTGGTCTTCGCAACGCAGCCCAAACATTACAACGATTTATCAATCAGGTTTTGGCAGGACTCGATTTCGTCTTCCCATACATCGACGAATTTCTCGTCGCTTCTTCGTCCTTAGAAGAACATCGACAACATCTACGAATTATATTCAGTCGATTGAGAGATCACGGATTACGTATCAACGCCGACAAATGCACTTTTGGAGCAGAGTCGGTGGAATTTTTAGGATACAAGATCTCTAGCAGCGGATCCACACCATTGCCGAGCAAAGTCAAAACAATACTCGACTTTGAGAAACCTCAAACAGTCCAAGGACTTCGCAGATTTTTATGGGCAATTAACTTTTATCATCGTTTTATTCCAAACGCTGCAGAGACGCAGATTCCGTTAAACAAGTATCTCAAGGACAGCAAGAAGAACGATAAACGACTAATCGAATGGACTACGGAAGCCCTCGAAGCTTTCGAGAAGGTGGAGCAGCAGCTGGCCAACGCAACTTTATTAGCACATCCAGCACCTAACGCCAAGATGCGATTGACGACGGACACATCAGAAATAGCTATGGGCGCAGTATTAGAGCGATTGCTCTAATACTGCGCCCATAGCTATTTCTGATGTGTCCGTCGTCAATCTATTAATAATACCGACTGGAATCCATTAGCGTTCTTTTCACGAAAGTTCTCTACAGCACAAACTAAATATAGCACCTACGACAGGGAACTTACAGCCATTTATCACGCAACCAAGTTTTTTCGACCCTTGATTAAAGGCTACGCTGATATCGAAATTCGAACGGATCACAAGCCACTGACGTATGCATTTTCGCAGAAGTCAGATAAGGCTTCTCCCATTCAACTCCGTCAACTCAATCTGATCGGACAATTTACGACAAGGATTACTTACATTAAAGGACAAGAGAATACAGTGGCCGACACCCTCTCAGGAATGGATGCATTCCGACTTCCATCAATCATTAATTTCGAGGATTTGTCGAAAGCTCAACTGGATCAAGAGCTTGCCGCACTTCTCAACAACAATCAAACATCATTGAAGTTTCAAAGACTTACTTTTGGTCCAGATCATCAGGCACTTTACTGTGACGTTTCAACTCACGACATCCGACCATTCGTGCCTACATCATTTCGACGTCAAGTTTTTAATGCATTTCATGATTTAAACCATTCGAGTGGCAAAATCACTGCGCAGATCATCGGACAACGATACGTCTGGCCATCAATGAGAAAAGACATCAGAGATTGGGCCAAGACTTGCCTGCAATGTCAACGCGCAAAGATTGGCCGTCACGTCAATCTACAACCGGAAACATTCCCACACACAGATTCACGTTTCGACCATGTACACATCGACATCATCGGACCAATAATTTCTAGTGACGGTTACATATATTGCCTCACTATGATCGATAGATTTTCGTGATGGCCGGAAGCCATCCCAATCAAGAATCATCAAGCAGAAACAGTCGCTAAAGTTTTTTTCATCCATTAGATTTCTCGCTTTGGCACACCTAAAATCATCACGACAGACCAAGGATCAGAATTCGAGAGCAGACTCTTTGCAGCCTTAGTTCAGCTGGTTGGAGGAAAGAGGATCCGTACTACAGCATATCATTCAGCTTCAAACGGACTCGTCGAACGATGGCACCGAACATTAAAAACAGCAATCAAGTGCCACAATAACCAGAAGTGGACAGAGGTACTTCCTGTTGTACTTCTAGGTCTTCGAACATGTTATGAAGAAGACCTTAAAGCTTCGCCAGCAGAATATCTATACGGGACAACTCTTCGAATACCCGGAGAATTCTTTACACACGAAAACTTGCCTCACGATCCACATTTCTTTTTGGAAGATTTTCGCGTACATATGCGGACAATAAAGCCTACTTCAACAGCATATCATGGCCGCAAGAAGACTTTTTATTTTAAAGATTTGTATACCTGTACCCACGTCTTTGTTCATCACGAAGGTACACGCAAGGAAACTTTGGATAATCCATATTCAGGTCCAAACCGTGCCATCGAGAGAATTAACGATCGACTCTTTACTGTCGACATCAACGGTCAGCCGACTAATTTATCAGTCGAACGATTGAAGCCTGCACATCTTGCTACTACTGAAGGTGCCGAAGCAGCAGAGTCAACCCAGAGATCACAACAAACCGTTAATTCACGGACCGACAACTATTGTGAGAACGCTTTATCCGAGGACAACGCGCTCATGCGACATCGCTCTTCCGAGCATACGCTACAATTTTTATCCACCATCTATCGAAACCGCCCCGAGACGGGCGATGGAGAAAATCCAGCAGCGCCTGCGGGCTACTCGCAGGATGGACAGTTCAGCCGCGGCATTGCAGTCCTCCCGGCTTAAAAGCTCTCCCACCTAGCGATATACCTCCGAAAACTTCGGTCGGTCAGTGCGCCTTCCTGCACCTGCCGCGCCCACGGGGACCACGGGGAGGCCTGTCCACTACGTCCCGCCCGGACGTACGCCCTGACCCTGTTGCAGGAAAATAGGATTGGAGAAAGGTAGGGAGATGACCGTGAAGTCAGTGGATTAAGGTGAGGACCCTACCTACCATGTATCTAAATTTTAGGAGGAGGGGCGCTACCGCTCGGCCCTCCGAAACCAGTAACCTAAATCACCCGAAAGTGTGGTGTACTCGCGAAGGTTGCGAGGCCACATCCTCATGCCTGATGGCTCCGACATCCTCCAGGTGGATGATCCCAGAATCTAACCTACCTAATATTCAATGGAAGCCCTTTAGCCAAAGAGTCTCCCGGCAAAATTCGGAGAAAACAGAAAAGGCCTCTGGGGTCGACACGAGGAAATGTGCCGCCTCCGGCCATCTCCAGTCGCCGTCAGGTACGAATTCTCGGAGAGCCTCCCTTTGTGGCTCGAATAACAAACAGTCCAAGATGTGGTGAGCGACGGTGTCTTCTCCTTCACCGCACATGCAGCGCCCATCGGCAGCGAGCCCAAGAGACGCGAGGCGTCCCCCAAAATCGCCGTGTCCCGTGAGCATCTGCGTTCCCCAGTGGTCGGGTCGCACCCACCGCGCCTCTAGCCTATCCTGGATGCTCTTAAAGAAGGCGAAGGTATTGCGGCCTTTCCCAGAAGAAGACCATCTGGCTTGCCACAAGGTTATCGCCTCACCCTTTACGCACTTAATTGCGTCTTCCCTATCCGCAGGGATCTCTACATCCCCAATCCTGGTGTCCTTACCTTTTCTAATGTCGTATCCTGCCTTACGTACCTGAAGAAGGAGGTCTATCGGAGTAACCCCCGCAACCACGCAGAGCGACTCCCACGACGCCGTGCGGTAAGCATCAGTCATCGAGATGAGTGCCCGGCGCTGCAGGGCCCTAAGAACGCGAAGATCGCCCTCCGTACAGAGGTCGGCCCACCCCGCAGCAGCATATGCTACTTTTGGGACGAACGCGCCCCCGTAGATGATGGAGAGCGCCCTAAAGCGAAGTCCCCATTGGGCTCTCGCTACCTTTCCTAACTTTTGGAACAACGACCCGGCCTTGTCGCTGAGGTTTCGGCAGTGAGTACTGACTCTCATGCCTCTATCAAAGTGGACACCAAGATATCTAACGGCTTCCCTAAAAGCTACGTTTGCGCTTCCTAGCTTGATGGCCGGCGGTTTACTCGCGAAGTCTACAACGCGTTTCCTAGCTTTACGTTTCCTGTCGGGTCGCGCTCCTCCCCGTCTGCCTATCGGGGCCCTCTGTGCTTCGGCGCTCCTGAGGAGGATAGCCTCAGTCTTGCGTTCCGAAAGCTCGAGCTTGGCCGACTTACACCAACTAACAATCAGGTCAACCGCTTGTTGGCCCTGAACTTCTAAGTCTCGACGCGAGTCAGCTTGTATTAGGACGAGAAGATCGTCCGCGTAAGCGACAAAATTATTCCCTAACAACTGTTCGAGTAGTCGGAGGAGACCGTCGAACATAAGGTTCCAGCAGGCCGGACCGAGAACAGAGCCCTGTGGGCACCCCCTCGTGGCTCACTTGGATACCTTAAGCGAACCGCATGATATGGTTACCCTCCTACCGTCAAAGTAACTCTGAAGTACCTTGAAAACGTTCCTAGGGCAATCTCTCTGCTTAAGACTATGTAAAACTAGGGGCCACCAGACGTTATCAAAAGCCCCGGATATATCGAAGAGCAGCGCGGCCGCGTACCTCCTCTCGGAGGCAGCCACCATACGCCGTAGCTCCACGACAGCGTCCTCCGCCGACCTGCCCGGCATGAAGCCGAACTGTCTATCGGAGACTCTACCCGGCGCCAGTGCCGTATCCATGAGGCGCATATTGAGAAGCTTCTCGAAAAGTTTACCTACTACGGAGAGGAGACAAATGGGTCGATACGATTTAGGGTCCTTCTCATCCTTATCCTCCCCCTTCAGAAGAATTCTAAGAGAACCCTCCTTCCAGATGGAGGGAAAGACGCCCCACTGAAGGCACCCATTGAACAAACGTACTACCTGACCGGGAATGATCCTACACGCAGCCTTCAGCACAGCAACCTCTACGAGATCGAGTCCTGGTGCCTTATTATTGTGAAAAGTCCTAACCGCTCGAGCCACCTCTGCCAGAGTAAAAGGCGAGGCATCGGCCGTATTTGGTGCTATTCGTGCACCTTCCCTAATTTCGCGCTGCTCCAGCGTATCCCTATCTTCCCGGTCGTCCGGAACGTGGACATCCAAGAGGCATTTAGCAGTCTCCTCCAAAGTCATGGTGGAGTTTTCGCCTTGCCTAAGAGTGCTCAAAACCTTCCCTACTTTTAGCTTACCGGCCTGTTGCTGGTATATGAAGCCCCAAGGCTCCTTGTTACCAGTCTGAGTGACGAATTTGCGCCAGCTCGCGACTTTTGCCTTCTGTACCTCTCGGGAATAGTTTCGCAAAGACGTGCGATATTCTCGTTTAATGTCGAGGTAAGTCGGATCGTCAGGTTCCCAGTGAAGATAGAGGTTCCTCTTCAGCCGGTATAGCCGTTTCTTGAGAACAGTTAAGTTCTGTGTCCACCACGGGTTGGACTTCCTAAAGATTTTCTTCCTCGGCATAGCGGCCTCGCAAGACTCCGTAAGGATTCCCGCTAGAGTTACCGCCATGTCTTCAACTTCACTCGTGGAGGCAGGGTCAAGGACTTCGAGCCGCGATCCCGAGAGATCGGACAGGCTCTGGGTGAACACCTCCCAATCGGCCCGACGCACGTTGAACCGCGTGGGTCCTGCCCACCCATCACTGCCTTTGTTGCTCTTGGCACCCTCAACCGAATGTCCACAGCGCTGTGGTCGCTGGTCGTCCAGTCGCTCCGCACGTTCCAATCCCCGATGAACTGGGTCATGGCGGGCGACGCCAGGGTTACGTCGATGTATGACGAACCCCTTGTCGCCCAATATGTGGGCGGCTGGCCAGCACGATTGACAACGCTCATACCATACGCCCGGATGAGGTCCTCGAACTTGGCCCCTCTCTCGTCTGTCCTCTGGGGACCCCAGAGGGACGACCGCGCGTTGGCATCTACCGCCACTAATATTCTCTTCCCCCTCAGCGAATGAAACACCATCTCGAGGTGCCTGAGGTGCGTCTCAATCTCGTCGCTGTACTGGAAGTAACACGATACAACATAGAGAGAGAAGCCGGGAGCCAGCACTTCCGCACAGGCACAATGGGTCGTGCTAAGCTGGGAGACGAAAGTCATATCTAGATGGGGATTACAGGTCGCGACCGCCGCCCACGGATAGTGTGAGCGTACAGCGGCAATCCGCATTCCTGTCCCTAAACCATAGAAGGTGTGGCTGTGGCTCTGCTTCCTGACGTATGGTTCCTGCAAGAGCAGAACGTCAAGTCGCTTTTCTGCCACGAGCTGACGCACCTCACCCGTGACTACAGCCGAGCGACGCATGTTCAGCTGCAGTACCCTAACTCCCGTGGTATTAAGCGGAAATTTCGACGCTCGAGAGGATAAAATTTCCAACCTTTCTTCAGGCGCAGAGGCCGTGGGTGTGGATGAGAGAGAAGAATCGGTCGGAACCGAAGGCCTACCTGTTGTGACAACTGATGATGGAGTGTGGGGTGTTTGACGGTTCGCGGCGCGGTCGCGGGATCCTAACTGATGATTGACCGAGTTGAAGACTGCTCGGCCAGAAGTCCTACCTATATGCCTATTTAACGCAACTAGCCTATCGCATCTCTCTAAGACAACGCGGACAGCATGAAGGCTGCAACCTTGGGCCTGTGTTCCTCCGCGCTCGGCGCCCAGGACGCGCGGGTGCACAGCACGGCGAGGCGCTCTCGAGGAGTTGGAGGCCACCGTCGAGTGCGCAGCCACGCAGGCGCGCGAGCCGACGGCAGGAACTGCCCCCGCTTCTCCTCCCGCGGCCCTACCTGTCCAGAAGCGTTGGAGCAGGCGGGCACTTTTCCTCACCGTATTTTGATATAAGGACATATTCGAAGCAGAAAAGAAGGACGGTTCACCTATCATTGGAGCCCCACCGCAGTGGGGCCACTTCCCCGTCAATAATTTATCCTAGCGACGGATACCGAAGCCGAGAAGCGGCTTGTCAGGCGGTCACTCCCTATCGGCATCATTGGCTTTACTAAAAAGAGTTACGGGATAGGCCCGCTCCATTTGTGATGCAAGAGGATTAACTTCACCCCTATCGAAAGGGCGGCACCCGATCCGAACAGGCGCCTGGCCCAAACCTCAGGCTAGACGGCGCCAGGTTTACTCTGCCCAGCTGCAGGTACGAGGAAAATAGCGACCAACTAATCCTCCACTCCCCCGCCCTAACACATCAGCCTCAACCCCAGAATTGGCTCCAGACGAACAAAGGCTCTTCCGAGCGGTTCTCCCACATACCTCTACGGCTGCCCGCAGGTGCCAGGTACTAACGTCTCCTCGATTCCTGGTCGGGGGAGCTACTACTCCCCCCCTTGGCTAGTCTTCCGGGAATATTCGCTAACGATTCGACCGGGGCCCATTCGCACCCATTCTCACACCGAATCACTCTGAGCACCTTGCTCTTCGCTCACACCCTCACTCACGCATCGATCCACTCATTCACCCTGAAAATAAATGGATTGGCCACTTTGGGATCCTTTATTGATCCGAAGCAGTATAAGAGGGGTGCTTGCCAGCAGCCGCCGCGTGTTGCATTGCTAGCCGCAGCGTGTTGCTTTCCCTTGACTGCGGCCTAAAGTTTCAATTTCTCTTGGAGCACACAGGTCCGAGATCGACACAGCCACGGTGTTCCGTGTCGGACTTAGTGGCGCCATGTCATATGGCGGTGTTGTAAGCCCCCTGCTACGACATTCCCGCATAGACCCAATTGGGCCCGGGACGGTCGAGTCCCAGAGGAGTTCGAGTTTGAAAATGGCATGGCCGGGTCCCGTTTCCATCACTTTCGTGAGGATTCAAATTCCGCAATGATCCAAGGCACCACAATCCCACGGATTCAAACCACTCATCCGCGGCGTGTTTCTTTCGAGCCTGTGACCGGGTTACGCGAAAATGACACCACTACCACTTATGTGTTCGAGGATTCAAGATTTAGTGTGGTCGCGGTGTAGCGCTTTCAAAGTCGTGGCCGAAGCACACGATGATGCAGTAAACCCGTCATGATTTTCGAAAATTCGAGTTGTGCCACCGACCATCCATCAAGATTTCAAGGATTCGAGATAAATATGGAGGTCAGGGCCGGGTCCCTGCTAGCCCTTAACGCTCATACTGTGTGGCCTGTTCCACAGCAGAGCGTCTTGGGCTCTTAGGTCGATTCCCGCACGTTACACCTGTCCAGGCCGTGTCCGGATATACGGAGCTGTGTACAGGCCGCCCCAGAACGCGAAGTTCTGCTAGGGCACACAGCTCACCATCAACAGACAACATTTTAACTCCTCTTCAGGTGCTTACGTGCACGCCTTGGGAATCGGCCTGGCAGGACTTGTAAGACCGCAGGTTGTGGACCGGCGAATCCACAGACGAGCTGTTAGTCTTACTGTCCCGGGTCGCGTAGCCCCGGTATTACTACCAGAGAATACTGCGGACCACTTACGAGTTCAAGGATTCAAGGTTTATGTGGTCGCAGTGTAGCATATTCGAAATCGTGGCTAAAGCGCACGATGTTGCCGCAGCCCACCTCTACGGGTGTTTCGGAGCGAGGCCCAGGAAGTTCGAGGTTTCAATTTTAGCGGGCGCGTCGCTACGACTTCGGTGGAAGCAACACTTGCAACGGGCGGTGTATTCGATGCCGCATGGCAATACCCCGGGTCGTCAGTTCTGCTGTGCGACTTTCTCGTCGTCTTTAGGGGATTGGTTTGAGCAAACCTAAGTCCCACTAGCGCTTGTTAGCGCGTACGCCACTTTGAGCCATGCACCAACTCGTGGTCGTACCGTGTTAGACTCGGGACCCCGGGTGCGTCAGGCCCGTACCACGACACCAAGAAAACGTGGCCCCTGGGGGAAGTAGATAGGGACAGTGGGAATCTCGTTAATCCATTCATGCGCGTCACTAATTAGATGACGAGGCATTTGGCTATTTTCTGCACGGTTTGTTCTCCGCGGACTTTCCATGTTTCGGCCCGGCATGGTCACCAGCAACAACGGAGTCCGGCTCGTAGAGTACCTGGCAAGTTAGCTGGTGGTACTCTCTGTTTGCACGGATCTCCCAACATACAAACTAGAATTAACACTTCGTTCCCCTCGTTTTTCCTTGCTCGTATTCGTACTATCTAGACTTCCGACCCGGCCGTGCCAGCACGGCGTGAAACCCGTCTGACTGACCCACCAGGGAACTCTTGCCGTGGGCAGGAAAAATTAGCCGATAACAGAGTCCTTTAACTTTAAGGAAACGGGTGTTAGCCGAACGGTGCCTCCCGACACCGTCCGTTACCGGGAAATACCGCGTGGAGGTACCCGCCCAGGGATGCGTCCGGTCCGTGATAGACGCTCCCTGGCTCTGCCGCCGTGGCCCGCTCGTTCGTGGTTTCGGGCCGCACGACTCGCACTGCTAGCCTATCCCACATATTAATACTTAAGCCTACGCACCAAATAGATGTAGTATTGATGCAGCTTGCGCCATTGTCGAAGATATAAAAGTTGGTCACTTTCCCGCTTGGGTGTAAAAGGCCCTCACGTTCCGGCTTCCCGATGTCTTCATATAAAATTCAGATGGCCTGCGACATGAGTTGTAGAGAGACTCGATGCCCGGTACCACCTGATGAATAAATAAATAAATAAATAAATAAATAAATAAATAAATAAATAAGTAATAAATAGTGATCATGGCCCGCTCTCTCGGTACCATTTCGTCAAGGTTCGACGTCACTTTAGGCTAGCAGGCTGATTGGGTCGGAAGTTTTATCCGACAGGCTGGGGGCCCTCGTCGGCTTGCGGGGAGCATCGTAATCCATGAACATGTGGTATTGCTCGATGGAGTTACGTAACGCTATCATCGATATCGTGACCAGCGTTTTACGGTCTGTTATATTTAACTTTGCGAGGTTCCGGACCGTCTCCTTGGGCATAGCTCCCCGCGTTCCTACCACAATCGGTAGGACTTCTGCTGACACGGCTCCTAATTCGTGCCGCAGGTGAGGTAGCAGTCGGCTATATTTCTGTATTTTGTCTTTGTGTCCCTGAGCAAGGTAATCGTTATCTTCGTGGCGGACGGTGACGTCGACCACGCGGATCCCTTTCTGGTTCTGTATCACCAGATCGGGTTTGAGATTCCCGCCCGAGGCCATCTTAAACGTGGGTTCCCTCGTTACCGCTACCTCTTTGTCCCTTTTCGTAATCGTCTCTATGATGAGATCCTTGATCTCATCGTGGCGGCGGATCGTATGCTGCTTCATGTATGTGCACTGCCCCAGAATGTGCGCCAGTGTCTCCGGTTGTGTCTTGCATTTCCTACACTTAACGTCCGCCACCAGGCCGGCTCTATGCAAAGTTGTTCGATTTGCGGTAGTGTTGGTGCGCATTTTCAGAGCCGTTATGAATCTGCATGGCTTTAGGAGCTGTGGATTGTACAGCCATGCATTTCCAAATTTATCGTCAGTGTGGAACTTCACTGACTTTCCTTGCGACACCAGAGCCGACCATGATGCGAGCTCTTTCTCCTTGGCCCTCGCTTTATGTTGTCGGATGTTCTGCTCGGTCACTGGCCAGTTGATTCGGGCAGACTTCGCCAGACTCTTGAGACGGTTCACCATGCCTGCGTCGTCTGCCAGAGCTCGCATCGTTGGATCTGTCGATCCGATAAATTTCAAGCCTGTCCTCAAGCTGGAGCACACTACCAAAGCTTCCAGCTTGGGGAACACTAGTCCCCCGTCTCTCTTACCGCAGTATATGAATCCGTCGGCCGTCGACTGCGATAAGTGGTAAATGTCCCTAACCACTACCCGTAGCTCCTGGTCAAGCTGCCTAAGTAACGTGACTGGCGGTAACGCCAGCACTAACTGATACAGGTAGTGCGGGACTAGGTAAGTGGAGATAAGATTTACCTTTTGGTGTGGTTTCAGCGCCAGCTTCTTAACTCGCTGTAGCGCTGTGCAGAGATCAGGCTTGAGGCTCCTTTTGTCTATTCCTGCCCAAGGAGATATTTTCACACCTAGGTACTTGATCGCAGTATCCGCATCCGCGTACGGAATACTCTCTCCACTCTTCAGAGTCAGCCCGGGATCTGCTAGGTACCAGGAGTCTTTGGTGCCCACTATGCGGAAAGTAGCGCATTTGGCCGCTGAAATGCTCATACCTAGCCCCTTTAGGTATGTTTCCGCAACTCCTAGCAGATGTTTAGCATGTGGTGCTGTGCGTGCCGTCAAGATAATGTCGTCGGCAAACGCTAGGACTGAGGTGTTGTGCTCACGTCCTATGCTATACCCCGGCTGACCCTCCAGCGCTATCAACATTGGCTCCATCACCAAGTTGAATATTAATGGCGATAAGGGGTCTCCCTGCTTAACCCCGCGCTGGATTTTTATCGCTACCTCCTCCTCGCCGTTCTTTATAACCGTGTGCACATCTCGGTAAGAGTCTACCACGAGCCGCACCACGAGCTCGGGTAGCCCTTTTCTACGCAGTGCCTCTCCAATAATGTCATGCGGTATCGTGTCAAACGCTTTGGAGACGTCCAATTGCACTGCGACCAGGCCTCCTGTTACTTTCGAGTGCCGCAGCAACTCGCTCAAGATGTGCACGTTGTTAAAGCACCCGGCTTCGGAGGTGAATCCTTTTTGGCGTGGATTCATTGTGACGCTTCGCCGTAGCTTCTGGTCTACGATCCCCCAGTATAATCGTGCCAGAAGGGAACCTATCGTGATCGGCCTGTAATTTTTCACCAGCGTGTGATCCTGGCCGTCTTTCGGCAGAAGCGTCGTTCTATTAATCCTCCAGACTGATGGTTGATAGCCACGGACCTCTATGATGTTGTACCATAGTCGGAGGATTTCTCTTGCGGTTCGGCTGCTTATGTCCCGTTTGACTAAGCCATCCGGACCTGCCGCTACGTTTGTTTTTGTGCGAGATATTCTCTTGTCTATCTCGCCACTAACGATCGGAGTCAGGACGTCCTGCAAGCCCCTCTCCGGATCTCTTTCCTCGAATTTTGGGAGGTTAATGTGGGCTTTTGTTTCCCACAGTGAGCTGTATAGGTCTTTGATATCGACTGTCTCCAACTTTGTTCTCTTCTGCTCAGTACAGTCGATACCCTCCCTTATATGTTTAGCCAGGAGGCCTGGATTTTCCCTATACAGCTCTTGAGTCCTGGCGTATTTGTATTGCTGTATTCGGCCTTTCCGTCTTCTCTTCCTCTTGCCAGCTATCGTTTTCCTTTTGGCCGCCACGCTGTTCTCTGCGAAGTATTCCACCACTTGGTCGTCCACTTTCCGCATCTCTTCTTCACTCGGCAGCTGCCCCTGCTGTTCAATTATGTTCGCCAGGATTCCTCTGAGCAGCTGGACGCAAGCTGCTGCTTCGGCCGAGGTAGCGGCAGGGGCCATGTCTCGCAACACTGACCTCGCTACCTCTTCTCTCCATGCGGCCTCTTGGAGAGTTGCCGAAGCTTCTTCGCGCGTCTGTGCTTCGCGCTCGGCACCAGTTTCGTCGGCCGTTTGATGCGGCGGATCCCCGGGAGTGACAGGCAGCTCGTCAATCTCCTCGGGCGCATCTTTTCCTTCCTCTTCCTCATCCGCTTCCGCTTCGTCCTCTTCACTATGCTCGTCTTCGCTCTGATCCGGGGTCCTGAATGGCGCTAGAGCTACCTCTATCTTCCTCTTGTAGGCCGCCGTGCCTCTTTTGTCTCGGATCTGCTTGGCTGTTTTGCCAGGCAGGTGTATCACCATCTTTGTCGCTATGAATTTCCCCTTCCTTAACTCGACTTCCAGCTCTAGCATTTTCCTTTCTTCTTGTTCAGAGAATACTTTGCCCTGCCTGGCCTTTGGTTCCGCTCCCGCCAGACCGCCTGCCCTCTCTTTGTTTCGGGTGGCGGGATGCGCGTGCCGTTCGTGTTGCGAGAGCTCCGACTTCGTTTTATACGCTTTGCCACATTCCCGGCATTTATGGTTATCATCATTGCCTGCACGTTTGGGGCCTGGGCATTTCGGAATGTGGCAAAGCGCCGGGTGCTCTCTGCTGAATCGCTTATCACACGTGGCGCACTTGAATGTAACTTCAGCGTTTGCATGGCGCTCAGCCACGTGCCGTATCTCATCCTTTAGGCTGAGCGCCATATAGTTACCTTTCTTACTCCGGAGACACTTTTGACAACTCCTTCTTACAAACGGCACTAAAATTTCAAAATCATCGTTCTCTTGTCCAGCTTGGTCTTCTTTAGAGGCTCCCTGTCTGCTCGTCGAGGGAACGGAGCCGGCTCCCTCGCCGTCCGAGGCTTGGCTCCTAGTCTTCACAGCAATCAGATTAACGCGGACAGGGGTGCTAACCCTGCCCGCGATGTTCCCCGTGCGGAATGCCACCGCTCGCTTCTGCCCCAGAGCAGACTCAGAGCCCGGGTTGCTCCGATGATTTTCGCCGTACACCGTTTAGCCGCTCCTTACGTAGCGTTTCCAGCGGGACCTTAGTAGGAGGTAGGTGCACGACTTGGTCGGGAGAGGCTCTCCGAGACGCCTCACCGACCCGTAACTATGACTCGTTTGCTCTTACAGTGCGAGGATTTGCGGATTTCCTTTATGTCCATGCGGCATCTCAAAGGCGACGGCAACCTTTGATGTTCTTGGCGGTTTCCTTTGTGAGAGTGGCGGCCTCTCTTGATGTAGCGGCGGTTTATTTGGAGTCGCCGCCGGCGTGTTGTTTTCCATTTTGTGGCCGAATCACACAAAAAGAAAAATGCCGAGACCCAATCGCCACCCAACGGGGTAACGGCCGGGTCCCGGCTAGCCATCCACGCCCGTACTATGTGGCCTGTTCCACAGCAGAGCGCTTCAAGCTTTCGGGTCGATTCCTACGCACCACACTCCTTCGAGGCAGCGTCCTGATATACGGAGCTGTGTACAGGCCGCCCAGAACGCGAAGTTCTGCTAGGGCACACAGCTCACCATCGACAGACAGCATTTTAACTCCTCTCTGAGTGCCTGGCACGTATACCTATGGAATCGGCCCGACAGGGCGCGTGAGACCGTACAAGTCGTGGACTGGCAAGCCCAACGACGAGCGTGTGTCCCATTTACCCTGAATCATGTGATTCGGCCTTTGCGATGGTCCGTGGATCGCTTCGTTCCCCGTTGCTGGTGGGGCGGGCAGTTAGCCACTCTGCCTTTGTTGCGTCAGTTCTGCTCTTGTTGCCGCGTATATTACCTTAAGAGAGTCATAGTTACGACCGCACCGGGGTCTGGGGGCGGTTAGCCCCCCAGTGACCCCGCGAGGTGTCGCACGGTACTTCACAGTTACTTCCCAACACGCTAGGTTCCGGGTCCGCACCGCGGTTTTCCGTTACAAAGCACATACCCGAAGATTACATACTCCCGGTATAGCGAGCCCGTCTTACGTAGGGACTACGGTTTCACCGTGCAACTATTCGAATGGCTCTGCGAGCAACATGCTCTCCTTCTTGTTCCTGTTATCTAGCCCCAGGAAGTAAGGCACTCCGACCGAGGAACCGGCAGAATGTACCGGTCCCGTTCGAATATTGCCATATATAATAATGATATATTTTGCTTTTGAAGATACTTGAGTCATTCATCATTCATCACTAACTCATCTATCTATCATCTATCAGCCTACATGTAAGATGCTATTCAAAAATTTCAAAAAATTCTTCAATATGTTGCACGAAATTACTAGTTAGCGGATTGTGTTAATAGTGCACACTCTTTTTGTGAAATCAATGTGTCAAGTGGACATCACACTGGCATAAAGTCATTGCAATTTTACATGCAGTTTTATGGCAGTCATTTCGTGTAATAAGTAATTACTCTAATTATACTTACTGATTATGTGATGGATGTAAGAAAGTAGTACACTTCGTAATAATTATCATCTATGTTACACTTACTAACTGCATATAAATCTTGACTATATCCAATTGGCATATTAATTCACAAAAGATTAGATAGCAATATCATATATAATTTACAAATATATAGACTGCAATATCGAATTCATAAGTTTCTGCTAAAGTTCTTAAGCAATATATTTAAATTTCGAACTTTTAACTAGCATTCTACTTAGCACGCATACGCACACGCGCGCGCGCGCACAACACACACACACGTACAAAAAGAAAAGCGTATATCTCTACAAATCTTTATATATCTAAAATTTACCTTCCATTCTATGCTTCTCGAATGTATCCGCACTCTGTTACTGTGATCTGCCACTGCGAAGAAGGATTCTTAACTTAGGAAAAATATTATTTGTCCTAACTTACGACAAATATTATTTGCTCTTTGCCGCCACAGAAGCGGCGCAAAGGTCGCCGAACTTGCTTGATAAAACATCAAAAGCAGACAAAGTGTCTCATGGACTTGTTTATTCTCGCCGAAAACGATAATAAATTAAATTTAATATGAATCAAATGTTTCAAAATCTTACGTCTCAAAATCGGCGAGTTTTTTAAATAGTAATCTAGAAATGTGTACGTAAATTAAATAAACGTAAAAAATGCTTTGTATTTTATTTGATTACAAATAACTAATAAATAAATTAATTTTCTGATTAGAGTGACATAAACATATATTTATTATATTATTTTAATAATTTTTAGAAAATAAGATTATATCAAAATTACAATAATAAATGACTATAAGCCTAAATACCAATGCAAAATGTCAAAAATTTAGTTTAAAGAGCTGTTGTGTTAAATTATGTATATTTTAAACAAGATTATATACCTAAATAATTTCTTTTATATATTTTTTATTATAACAATTCGTTTAAGTAATTAAAATACAACTTTTTCGATTTATTAACTTTGTAAAGATATATTTAGTAATATATATTGTGGTGTATTTAACAATGCTTTAGTATAAATAACTAGTTTCAAAATGTAAAAATAATAAAAGTTATATAAAACTTATAATATAAAATATAATAAACAATAAATGGATAAACAATAAAAAAATTTTAAAGAAAGACAATATATGCATTTTTAAAAATAATATTATTTTAAATGTATGTATATATTTTTAAATATTTTTATTTTTATCAAAATGGAAAAAATATGGATTACTGTTATTACTGTTATCAATTATTATCTTAATTTCATCAAGATAGTGAAAAAATGAGGTAAGGTAAAAAACCATGATATAAATAATATAAGGTTTAAAACATATTTTTAATAATCAACTTAATCGTAATTAATTTTGAAATATATTTGTAAAGACAGTTTGATATTATCTTTTTTTATATATAAAGTTACAAGTAGTGCAGTTCACGCTCATTATTGCGCGACTAACATTTAAAGGATAATCTTAACATTGTCATACACATGGAAAATTATATATCCTTTATTTGTTATCAATGCACATGTAACTTTATTTAATAATTATAATAATTTTATTTACATAATATGAAAAGCAGTTCACGCATAAGCGCGACTTATATTTGAAGGGTATACTTTTTGTTAACTTTATTACATGTATATTTAACTTATAAATAACTATTGAAAAATACATATATTGAAGAATTATCAGAACTGTCTATTATATAAAAAAGTAATAATTAATTAAAAAACAAATATTTCTATATATTATCTAATATTTTTGTAAAACCTAATATAATCAATGCTTCTTATGTAAATAATTTTGGTAAGAATGTAAACTGCACAGTATGAATAAAGAAAAAACAGTTCACGCTGTTATGCGCGACTAATATCTGAAAGGCAATTAGAAATTATTTTAAAAATTTAGAAATTATTAAACAGTTAATAAAATATGATTAATTAAATTAATTGAAAACTAATTGCAAATTTTAATAAAAATTACTTTGAGATACTATCAATGCTTATTATGCAGTCTTCTCCATATTTACAAAATTGTTTTATATTTCACTACATTTATATTAATAATTGTTTGTAACAAATTATATTAATGTAAATATCTAAATATAAACTCTTTAGCAACTAAATATATAATATCACAAGTATGATTTAAAATATATATAAATATATAAAATATAAATATAAAATTATGTAGACTAAAATATAGATGTATAACTTTTTACACATAACAAATGTTTACATACATGTATGTTATAACAGATAATATAAACACATATCTATATTGTATTTTATTCTACATATGAGGATGTCTATATTACATATAAAATGAGGTGTGGACAAGCAACATATTTATCATTTTAAATAGTTTCCGCATCTTTACAATCATCATACTGTACCCACTTCTTATTTTGTCTATAACATAGTGCAGTATAATGTCCTATATCCTCATTTGTTTGTCTTGTTCGTATCATAGGTGATTTATAGTTTACTATTCCAACTAGAGAATGTTCTTCAGCTATAAATGAAAACTTTATTTTTTTGGAATATCATCCAATTTGACATCGAGCGATTCCTCATCTTTAGAGTAAACTTCGAATATGATAAAGTATCCTAGAAACAAAACAGTCAATAATTAAAATTGGTTTAATAATTAAAAATAAATAATTAAAAATTTTAGAATTTTTTAATAAGCAATAAATATTGTACATAAAGTTAAAACAATTATGTAAAATGTAAATTGTATAATTTAATTAATAAAATTTAATTATTTATTTAATTATTAATAATATTTAATTAATAAAATTAATACCTGTATGTGAAATAGATGTAATTTCCAGACCATCACAGTTTGTTTGATTGCATCGTTGTGATTGTATAGTAATATCTTTTTCTAATTGCGCAAAGTCCTTGCGTATTAATGTATTCAACTCCACATTGACCAAGGGAAGTACTTTCAATCTTTCTGTATTACAATTTGAACATCTTGATACTTCCCGGAACGTTGGATACTCTGCGAATAATTTCCTACACAAAAAGCCAACAGTTACTTGACAATCAATTAGAATACAATTTTTAATAAAATGTTACCTGAAAATATTTGCATTAAGATTTCAGCACGTAATCTATAAGATGATTTACGTACACTGTAAGATATCATATCACAAATTAATTTAAAAAAGATGTTATTAGATTCAATATTCATCAATTCTTTAATATTATTTATCAAAATATGCAACAATGAAAAGTTGCAAAATGCTATCAAAAGCACATGTATTTGTAAAAGAATATTTTTTTTTACCAAACGTAACTGCTTTTATATTTATATTGCCACCATTTTTAATTATTGGTATCTTACATATATTTTTATCTAATAAAAATTCATTTTCGATACTCTTTCCTTGTAAATATCTGCCTTTAGGTTGTGTTTTTTGGGTTGTTGCAAGACCACGCCAATCTTCCACTTCTCGTGATGCGATTATATTTTGTACATTGCCCGTTTTTTTGCATTTTTTACATATTCTCTTCTGTCCATATCCCTCTTCTCCAACTGGGACAGAACAGAAATCAAGTGCATGCACATTGTTTTTGCATATATAACATATATGCGCACCACTTGGCTGATCCCCATTCTTGCATGCTGGGCATTGTTCTTCTAGATTTTTATCAATATCCGATGTACTAATTTCCATATTAGATTCCATTGATTCTACCATATCTTCTGTATCTTCTTTGCCTTGCTCTTTTTCCTGGAAGTTAACATTAATTAGTTTTATGCGACCACTTATAAATTTTACATGTTTCATAAGAAACTCATCTGCTTGCATTGGTGTTTGCTTCGTTTTTAAAAATGTGTTTTTGACAATATTAAAATCGCTTTCCACTGAAGCACTGCTAGCTGGGACTCTTCCATATCCGAATTTGTCTCTACATATACAAGACCACATGGGTATCAATTTTATATCTGTCATTAGACGATTTGCAAATGCTGGGCATAAAGTGCGCATTTTCATGATCTCCTTCATTATTAGCAATTTCTTCTTGTATATCGTCGTCTATATCCTTGGCCCATTGACTCCATTTATTAAAACTGCTATTTTCTTCTTTTTTATTATAATTAATTTTGTGTCGCAATATTAAAACAGCTGAAGAAATATTAAAAGGAATATTAATTATTGCAAGATGTGAAACAGAAGGCATGACAAGAAACAACGAAAGAACAGTATGTGAAATATAAAATAAAAATTAAAAATTTTTAATTTTTATTTTATATTTAATTTTAATTATATTTAATTTTTAATTTTTATTTTATATTTCACATACTGTTCTTTCGTTGTTTCTTGTCATGCCTTCTGTTTCACATCTTGCAATAATTAATATTCCTTTTAATATTTCTTCAGCTGTTTTAATATTGCGACACAAAATTAATTATAATAAAAAAGAAGAAAATAGCAGTTTTAATAAATGGAGTCAATGGGCCAAGGATATAGACGACGATATACAAGAAGAAATTGCTAATAATGAAGGAGATCATGAAAATGCGCACTTTATGCCCAGCATTTGCAAATCGTCTAATGACAGATATAAAATTGATACCCATGTGGTCTTGTATATGTAGAGACAAATTCGGATATGGAAGAGTCCCAGCTAGCAGTGCTTCAGTGGAAAGCGATTTTAATATTGTCAAAAACACATTTTTAAAAACGAAGCAAACACCAATGCAAGCAGATGAGTTTCTTATGAAACATGTAAAATTTATAAGTGGTCGCATAAAACTAATTAATGTTAACTTCCAGGAAAAAGAGCAAGGCAAAGAAGATACAGAAGATATGGTAGAATCAATGGAATCTAATATGGAAATTAGTACATCGGATATTGATAAAAATCTAGAAGAACAATGCCCAGCATGCAAGAATGGGGATCAGCCAAGTGGTGCGCATATATGTTATATATGCAAAAACAATGTGCATGCACTTGATTTCTGTTCTGTCCCAGTTGGAGAAGAGGGATATGGACAGAAGAGAATATGTAAAAAATGCAAAAAAACGGGCAATGTACAAAATATAATCGCATCACGAGAAGTGGAAGATTGGCGTGGTCTTGCAACAACCCAAAAAACACAACCTAAAGGCAGATATTTACAAGGAAAGAGTATCGAAAATGAATTTTTATTAGATAAAAATATATGTAAGATACCAATAATTAAAAATGGTGGCAATATAAATATAAAAGCAGTTACGTTTGGTAAAAAAAAATATTCTTTTACAAATACATGTGCTTTTGATAGCATTTTGCAACTTTTCATTGTTGCATATTTTGATAAATAATATTAAAGAATTGATGAATATTGAATCTAATAACATCTTTTTTAAATTAATTTGTGATATGATATCTTACAGTGTACGTAAATCATCTTATAGATTACGTGCTGAAATCTTAATGCAAATATTTTCAGGTAACATTTTATTAAAAAATTGTATTCTAATTGATTGTCAAGTAACTGTTGGCTTTTTGTGTAGGAAATTATTCGCAGAGTATCCAACGTTCCGGGAAGTATCAAGATGTTCAAATTGTAATACAGAAAGATTGAAAGTACTTCCCTTGGTCAATGTGGAGTTGAATACATTAATACGCAAGGACTTTGCGCAATTAGAAAAAGATATTACTATACAATCACAACGATGCAATCAAACAAACTGTGATGGTCTGGAAATTACATCTATTTCACATACAGGTATTAATTTTATTAATTAAATATTATTAATAATTAAATAAATAATTAAATTTTATTAATTAAATTATACAATTTACATTTTACATAATTGTTTTAACTTTATGTACAATATTTATTGCTTATTAAAAAATTCTAAAATTTTTAATTATTTATTTTTAATTATTAAACCAATTTTAATTATTGACTGTTTTGTTTCTAGGATACTTTATCATATTCGAAGTTTACTCTAAAGATGAGGAATCGCTCGATGTCAAATTGGATGATATTCCAAAAAAATAAAGTTTTCATTTATAGCTGAAGAACATTCTCTAGTTGGAATAGTAAACTATAAATCACCTATGATACGAACAAGACAAACAAATGAGGATATAGGACATTATACTGCACTATGTTATAGACAAAATAAGAAGTGGGTACAGTATGATGATTGTAAAGATGCGGAAACTATTTAAAATGATAAATATGTTGCTTGTCCACACCTCATTTTATATGTAATATAGACATCCTCATATGTAGAATAAAATACAATATAGATATGTGTTTATATTATCTGTTATAACATACATGTATGTAAACATTTGTTATGTGTAAAAAGTTATACATCTATATTTTAGTCTACATAATTTTATATTTATATTTTATATATTTATATATATTTTAAATCATACTTGTGATATTATATATTTAGTTGCTAAAGAGTTTATATTTAGATATTTACATTAATATAATTTGTTACAAACAATTATTAATATAAATGTAGTGAAATATAAAACAATTTTGTAAATATGGAGAAGACTGCATAATAAGCATTGATAGTATCTCAAAGTAATTTTTATTAAAATTTGCAATTAGTTTTCAATTAATTTAATTAATCATATTTTATTAACTGTTTAATAATTTCTAAATTTTTAAAATAATTTCTAATTGCCTTTCAGATATTAGTCGCGCATAACAGCGTGAACTGTTTTTTCTTTATTCATACTGTGCAGTTTACATTCTTACCAAAATTATTTACATAAGAAGCATTGATTATATTAGGTTTTACAAAAATATTAGATAATATATAGAAATATTTGTTTTTTTAATTAATTATTACTTTTTTATATAATAGACAGTTCTGATAATTCTTCAATATATGTATTTTTCAATAGTTATTTATAAGTTAAATATACATGTAATAAAGTTAACAAAAAGTATACCCTTCAAATATAAGTCGCGCTTATGCGTGAACTGCTTTTCATATTATGTAAATAAAATTATTATAATTATTAAATAAAGTTACATGTGCATTGATAACAAATAAAGGATATATAATTTTCCATGTGTATGACAATGTTAAGATTATCCTTTAAATGTTAGTCGCGCAATAATGAGCGTGAACTGCACTACTTGTAACTTTATATATAAAAAAAGATAATATCAAACTGTCTTTACAAATATATTTCAAAATTAATTACGATTAAGTTGATTATTAAAAATATGTTTTAAACCTTATATTATTTATATCATGGTTTTTTACCTTACCTCATTTTTTCACTATCTTGATGAAATTAAGATAATAATTGATAACAGTAATAACAGTAATCCATATTTTTTCCATTTTGATAAAAATAAAAATATTTAAAAATATATACATACATTTAAAATAATATTATTTTTAAAAATGCATATATTGTCTTTCTTTAAAATTTTTTTATTGTTTATCCATTTATTGTTTATTATATTTTATATTATAAGTTTTATATAACTTTTATTATTTTTACATTTTGAAAC
The DNA here is from genome assembly GCF_003672135.1 of Ooceraea biroi. NCBI lineage: Eukaryota > Metazoa > Arthropoda > Insecta > Hymenoptera > Formicidae > Ooceraea > Ooceraea biroi. The sequence continues at coordinate 4,638,774 of NC_039518.1, read as the reverse complement.
TAGTTATTTATACTAAAGCATTGTTAAATACACCACAATATATATTACTAAATATATCTTTACAAAGTTAATAAAATCGAAAAAAGTTGTATTTTAATTACTTAAACGAATTGTTATAATAAAAAATATATAAAAGAAATTATTTAGGTATATAATCTTGTTTAAAATATACATAATTTAACACAACAGCTCTTTAAACTAAATTTTTGACATTTTGCATTGGTATTTAGGCTTATAGTCATTTATTATTGTAATTTTGATATAATCTTATTTTCTAAAAATTATTAAAATAATATAATAAATATATGTTTATGTCACTCTAATCAGAAAATTAATTTATTTATTAGTTATTTGTAATCAAATAAAATACAAAGCATTTTTTACGTTTATTATAATTTACGTACACATTTCTAGATTACTATAAGTTAAAAAACTCGCCGATTTTGAGACGTAAGATTTTGAAACATTTGATTCATATTAAATTTAATTTATTATCGTTTTCGGCGAGAATAAACAAGTCCATGAGACACTTTGTCTGCTTTTGATGTTTTATCAAGCAAGTTCGGCCGACCTTTGCGCCGCTTCTGTGGCGGCAAAGAGCAAATAATATTTGTCGTAAGTTAGGACAAATAATATTTTTCCTAAGTTAAGAATCCTTCTTCGCAGTGGCAGATCACAGTAACAGAGTGCGGATACATTCGAGAAGCATAGAAATGGAAGGTAAATTTTAGATATATAAAGATTTTGTAGAGATATACGCTTTTCTTTTTGTACGTGTGTGTGTGTTGTGCGCGCGCGCGCGTGTGCGTATGCGTGCTAAGTAGAAATGCTAGTTAAAAGTTCTCGAAATTTAAATATATTGCTTAAGAACTTTAGCAGAAACTTATGACATTCGATATTGCAGTCTATATATTTGTAAATTAATATGATATTGCTATCTATATCTTTTGTGAATTAATATGCCAATTGGATATAGTCAAGATTTATATGCAGTTAGTAAGTGTAACATAGATGATAATTATTACGAAGTGTACTACTTTCTTACATCCATCACAATAATCAGTAAGTACTAATTAGAGTAATTACTTATTACACGAAATAGACTGCCATAAAACTGCATGTAAAATTGCAATGACTTTATCCAGTGTGATGTCACTTGACACATTGATTCACAAAAGACGTGTGCACTATTACCTACAATCGCTACTACGTAATTTTCGTGCAACATATGAATTTTTGAAATTTTTGACTAGCATCTTACATGTAGGAATAGATAGATGGATAGATAGATGAGTTAGTGAATGAATGAATGAATGACTCAAGTATTTAAAAGCAAAATATATCAATATATAATATGCAAATATTATAATTATAGAAAAAAATTAGACGAAGTCAATTATGGCGATCTCGTCAAAAAACGAAACTAAGACGCAAACAACGATTATTAAATATTACAGTAGAAGCAGAAAAAGAAAATGTGCAACCAGCTTCATCTGAGATATCAGAGGAAGAAACATCTGTGCCAGAGACAAGAAAACAGATTCTAAAGGTAACATACAAATATATAAATATAAAGAGAGACGGTCACGGCAACACCAAGTGTATTAAAGCGCACAGTCTTAAGCTTATATTTTATCTTGGATAATGATTGTGAACCGCCAGGAAGATTGAAATCAAAAATTCCTTTGACGACCAGTTTGACAAATCTTTATTTAAACTTCACAACGTTTCAACCGTGATTCCGGTCCTTATCGAGTGATGTCTAGTTCTTAGTTGAAGGTTATTTTCTTAAAGCACATAATAAAAAAACTAACTAAATAAAAATACAAAATGTAGTAAAATGCAAAATAAATAATTAGCCACAACTGTAAATTAAAATAGATTGAAAGTCACTTACTGATCGAAAATGACCCTAACAATTACAAAAGATACATCGCAAGGATACACGTCCATATGTCTCGTACCACAAACAAGTGATATAACGGAATCCATCTAGGTGTTTGTGAGGATCGTATCATAAACACCCGGTAAATTGTCCGTGTCTCTCTGTAGGTTAACCATATTGACGTGTCTTAATATGAAACATTTCGGCTATCTCTGTCTTACGTACATGTTTCTCTTGATGTAAAACCTTGACGTTCGACCAGTCAAAATCATGATTTTTCTGTAGCCTGAGCAACGCTCATGTAACTGATTAAATTTCAAATTTGTAAAAAATTTTTTTACAGAAAGAATAGCATAGATTTTACTTCAATTTATATAAATTTTTATTTTGCAATGATTTTATGATACAATTATATTATCCATCATATCTTTATGGGACACCGTGTATTTAACTAACAATATAAAATTGTGATCACACACACACACACACACACACACACACACACACACACACACACACACACACACACACACACATTCTATTTATTTTGCTTGCATTTTCAGCCTGCTACAATACCATCGATATCAGCTGCACCGCCAATACAATCATTGCCATCTACCAGTGCACTATCTCCAATAGTTATACCAATATCATATGCACCACCAATACAACCACCAGTACAATCATTGCCATCTACCAGTGCACTATCTCCAGTTACACCAACATCATCTGCATCACCAATACAACCACCAGTACAATCATTGCCATCTACCAATCAACAGTACCATCTATAGCACAGATATACGAGGAGTTAATTATTGCACAATAGATTTTTTTTATTATATGTTTTTATATGTGGGGGGCTAGCTTACTGTTAAGACAGCCCCCCTCAATTCAAATTTAATTTTCTGCTAAACGATTTGAGCACCTAATTTCGGACCTTAGCACCAAATTAGCACCTAATTAGCACTTAATTTTAATGTTGGTCAGGTCAAATTTGGCGCTGGTGGGGGGGGGGGGCCAACTTAATGGGGGTACTGCGACCCACCCCGAAGAGTCCCAGTCAACCGATTATTAATTTAAGCATCAATTTCATAGTCACATTTGTATTATCATTTTGTTTTAATTATGTATAAATTTTGAGAATTTAAAGTTCAATTTTCGATTACCAAATCATTAATTAATACATTTGACTGTTTAAAATAAATCATTTTTTAATTTTCTTCATGTTAATTCACGCTTAATTTATTTATTCCTTTCCTTCCTCAATTTATCGCATGAGGCCCTGTCCCATGTAATAGGAATTCGATTCCCTTAAATAAAAAGGGCTAACGAGCAGACTTTTATTCGGAAGAAGCGTAAGAGTGGCCTTCGGCTGCTGACCTTCTTCCCGATAATTCGGTCGGCTCGACTCGCGTTCATACGTGAGAGATACGTGGTTTGGACGTAACAGTATGCTTAGCGACAAGAGCCATACATCTTGAACTGGTTGGTAGTTATTCCACTCAAGCTTTTCTCGACGCGTTTCTCCGTTTTTGCGCACGGAGAGGTTTACCAGAATCCATGTACTCCGACAACGGAACTACTTTTGTCAGTGTCGACAAAGAATTGAAAGCTGCCTACCGTTCCGTTTTGCAAAATCCCGACTTTCTTAATCGAATCGCGACTGATCAAATTTCGTGGCATTTCATTCCACCACATGCTCCACATTTCGGCGGAATTTGGGAGGCCGGAGTGCGGAGTGTTAAACACCATTTGCGTCGAATTCTTGGGTTGCATACGCTTACATTTGAAGAATTATATACCGTACTTTGCAAAATAGAAGGCTGCTTAAATTCGCGTCCTTTAGGTACTTTATCCGATTCCTTAGACGACTACGAAGCTTTAACCCTCGGACATTTTTTGATAGGCTCGGCTCTTACCGTACAACCCGAAACGTCGCTATTAGAAGTAAACGAAAATCGGTTGTCGAGATGGCAACTTTTTCGTCAAATAACCGAACGTTTCTGGAAAGTTTGGCAAAGCGATTACGTAAATACTCTCCAACAAAGGTCTAAGTGGGCGAAGGTTCAACCCTCTTTACAAACGGGAAGAATCGTTTTATTGCGCAATACTACCTTCATGCAATTGGGAGCTTGGAAGAATTATTCAATGCCATCCTGGTTCGGACGGACTCGTCCGCGTAGTGACGGTTAAGACCGCGAGTTTCGAACTGAAGCGTCCTATAGCTCAGCTTTATTTACTTCCAATCGAGCTAGAGGATCCCAACTCACCGTGAGTCGTTTTTAAATAAAAGTAATGTTTAACATGTAGCGAAAAGTTTATTTCGCTTTTATTTCCGCATAATTCTTAAGTGAGAGATTTTTTTGGTTGTTGTTGTTCTTCCCCTTTGTATTGCCCCGCATTATTTTTTCAGCAACTAATTCTCTGTTTCTGTTGGTTTTTTCTATGTTAACGATAAATTTAATTATTGTTTTAATTTCAGTTATTTTAGTGCATAAAATATTGTAAGCGTATATTAAAAAATCGAATTGCCTAATGTTAATTTTATGTACAGCGATTCAATTTTGTAATGATTGATGTCATGCGATTGTTATGTTAAATCCCTCTGTTAACCCGACATGTCTCACGCCCCGAAATTGAGCAACGAATTTAAAGATCCTTCATGGCATGCCATAGTTTACGTTTCATCCCTTATTTCGAAACTGACGTTTCGAGGCGGGCGGCATGTTCGCGTAAGGCGTTTAGAACGGAGCCTTAGGTTTTCGCGGAGCATAAACGCTATCCACGAAACCTTAGGTTCCATAAATCGATTTGCGTTGGCAACAGCCAAAATAATACTGAAAATTATCGTCTATTTTGTTCCGTAATTCTAATGTTTAAAAAAAAAGAGTAATTGCGGTCCGGCTTGGCCGGACATGATTTTGTTTTCGACCCTTGTAGCGGTAAGACGTGTCCGAATAGCTCATAATTATCTTTGTTTGTACGCGCTCAACGTCCGTCGCGAGTGACCAGTTATATCTCAATTTCGAGTGCGCTTGAACCGAGAGATCGAAAGCGCGGTGTCGAGTCTCGAAGATTTCCGGCCCGCGAATTCAAGATCTCCGACTTCGCGATCTCAAGATGTCCGCGTTCGTGTGATGACATATCGGTTCGACGCGTTCAAGATCTCCGTTTCGCGCGATTGGACGGCCGATCGCCAGAAGATTTTCCACTCCGTGTCGAATTCTCAACGCCGTGATTCCGGTTTCGTCATTCGAAGCTTACTCTCTCGAATATTGGGTTCTCAATGTAATTTTCAAAGTTTTCTTATGTGTTATTATTACGATTATCGATCGTACCATTGTCATAATCTATGGTTATGTCTTTATCATTGGTTGGGATTAGCAATCATAGCATTGTCATACTCTGTGACATAGTGAGTGACAGCTGTAAAAAAGGTATTTATATTTATATGAATAACATACATAAAAAGTAAAGAAAAATATACATATAACTCAAAGAAACATTTTTTTAGGGAAGCAGTGAAGAAGCAATGAAGAAGAAAGAGAAAAGGCGATAGAGAGTAAAAAGAAATACAAGGTTATTTTCAGGTAGAGATATTTAGTAAAAATGAAAATAAAAATATGTTCAAATAGTAAGAATATTATTAATAATAATAATTTGTAGAAAAATAGTGAGGAAGAAAAGAAGAGGATAGAAGCTGAAGGAGATAGAAGCTGATATAGAAAGGAGAAAGGAAATAGAAGACTGTTTCGTGATACCGGAACCGCCCAGCGTTGAGCGCGAGACTGTGCTCTCGGAGCCCTGATGATTCCAAGCGGATGGAGGGAGAGGTAGTTGCAGGTTAAGAGAGAACTCTTGTGTACTCAACAGTCAGTTTATTATCACTGCAATTCGTGCACCATGTCAGTCAGGTCGTAATAACTAGGCGCAGATCGGAGATCTTCCACACTTGCGGCGCCGGATCGGCGACGCGGCGGATATCTTGATCGCGTCGGTTTCGGGCGTGCGTTCACGCGTGCACCGACACACGAGGTGGCAGTTCGTCAAAGACACAGAATAGAAATGTTAATATGCAGCGGCGAATCGATGACGCGCGCCTGACGAGCTTTCAGACGCGTCGAACGTCGAAATGAGAGAGCGACTCAACGGCGAAGCGAGTTGAGAGTTGGCCGAGACTGGAATTGGTTCGATTCGTGAGATGATTCAAAAGCAGATCGATCTTTACCCGAGCGCTGACAAAGCTCTAATATCGTTCCCGAGACCTCGCTTTCCTTTGAATCTCTCAGATAATTCGACTAACACGGTGACAACAAGGCTTCGGACGTTAGGCTCTTGATCTATACGTGTCTAAAAACTCGAGTCAATGTCGCGGACAGCCAGCGGATCGGCTAGCTCCATTGTTTCGAGTCGATCGAGTTCGCGAAAATAACTTATTTATCGCGTTCTTACATGAAAACAAGCGAGCTCGAGAACTGTCTGAAGATATCGAATAACGACGGATTAAATTAAGATTCAATAATTGTAATTCGGAACAAAGACAGAAGACAGAAAAAGGAAGAAGAAAGAAGAAAATAAATAATTAAGTATCGGTACGTGAACATTCATACATATATTTATAGTGTTTGAGAAATACGTTGTCCAATTTTAACAGCATATTGTTTCTTGTAAGGATAAAAAAAAGAATAACTATAAAATTAATTTATGTAATTGTATTATCTGTTTTAGGTTTTCGACGGAAACCAGTAGAGTAGGTATCTGTTTTTTTTCACCTCCTTTTTGGACACCTATATACCAGGTTGCTTTGCGCCTAGATAAGGTTGCTTTGCGCCTATACAAGGTTGCATTGCGCCTACATAACGTTTTTGTGAGTCTATAAGACTCTTTTTAAGTATATTATATAAAATTTTACATTTTGAATGATTTTGAAAAAAGTACAGAATGTTTCATAAAGAAAAAAAGAATATTATTTTATCATTTATTGAAAAGAATATAATTGTACACGGTGAATGGCTAACAGACATGCATATGAAGTATTTTGCTCAATTAATACAAAATTGTTCAGATTATAGACCTGTCGAGACATGGCGAATTCAATGTCCTGATACAATATATCCGGTACCAGAAAATAAAAAACATATACAAATATTACATAGTTCATCGAGTTTATTGGATGGACATTGGGTATGCAGTTATTATGACACGAAGAATATTTTTATTTATGATTCGTTGAATAATAAGAAAATACATACGCATCATGAAATATTTTTAAAGCGATTATTTCCAACATATCCGTTCAACAATCGTCCTGTCAAATTTCCTACTGTCCAAGGTCAACCAAATAGTGATGATTGTGGCGTTTTTGCAATTGCTTTTGCGGTTTCATTGTTATACAATATTAAACCCGAAAAGATCAACTATGATAAAACTTAATACGCTCACATTTGCTAAACATTTTTGAAACAAATGTAATTGAACATTTCCCTCAAGATACAAGGTACGTACTTCATAAAGTTCTTCCATTAGCAATTGTACAAGTAAGAGAAGCAGAAGCAACTCGTAAATGAATAGAACGTAAACGTTCGAAAGAATATGACCGAGAAAGATACGTACAACATTTAGAAACTAATCGCATTAGACAACGATGTCAATACTTACATAACTTAGAAAAAAATTGTTCTAATAGGCGGTCTCGATATTTAGAGGACGTAGAAGATAATCATAATAAACAGCGACGTCAATATTTTAAGGATTTAGAAAATAATCGCGCTAAAAAGCGGCGCCGATACGTAAAAAAATCTGAAAGCATTAGTCATAAACAGTCTTGTGATGAACATAATAATAAAAGAAAGAATAGCACATATTCTGAAAATAGAGAGAAAAAAAGACAAAATATATTAGATATTAATGTTATGCATAAGCGCTGTAATGAAACGAAAGATACGAATGATACGAAATCTGCAACAAAAAATTATGATGTTGCTAAAAAAATCGCTAGAAAATATAAAAACTTTTGGTCCAAAAACTCTAGAAAACTTCGTGGTACATTAGAAATATTTATTACAAATATATGTAAAAAACTTAATATTATAAGCAATATTGAAAAAAGAATAGAAGCAGATAAAATCATACGTTGGTGTATGTATACTAGGAATAATTATATTTGCAAGATGTATAAAATGTTAACTTTGCTTAAAAAGAAGTCAGAAATATGTTTAACTGCCATTATTAAATGCTCTACAATTGAGGACAAATTACATGCCCTATGTGGGACATCTGGGCATACATTTTCATCAGAAAACTATTTTATCGACTCTACATATTCTAAGATGTCTTCTTCGGTACCATTGATAACAAATAGAGAAGGACAACTTGTAAATGTGTTGCCTTTAGTAGCAGCAAAATAAAAAAAGTCATGGTTATGCAGTACCTTATATAAAATTGATCCAATTTTGATTGAACAGTACCAAAAATTTCTTTAAATGAGCCTGATTCACAAAGACATTGGTGAAGATTTTGAAACAGCGCATGAGAGGGAACTCTTCGATTAGGAAACTTTTCCATGTAAAGACGTCGTGCAGCTAAAGCACTTCCATTAGCACTACCATACATAAAATGCATATCCGCCGTTTCATCATTAGAGTAATACGCTGACATTTTAAGCACGATACTTTGTAATTGTGTAATCACTAAATACACCCGCACTCGCCGGTTGATGACAACTGACTGATTGCCGGTGTAATCTTCTGTTATGAAGTATGTATGGAAATAGAATGAGGATATTTAGAACGCGGTTTATAAACATTAAGGTAAATATCGCATGCGATACGTAGAAGCCAGTAAGTCAATCATGATGCTAACATACAAAAATGTTTATATCTCAGAAACGGTTGAGCTTTCGACCTATGTTTACTTAGGTTTTTTTACTCACAAGGGAACGTTTCCAGCTGATTCATCGTTTTCGATTCAAACTGTATACAAAAATGTTGTGGGTGATGCCAGTAGCATATTCTGCAAGTTACAGCCCCTACCTTTGCGTTAAAAAAATGGCGATATAAAAACCTTCCCATGCAGGGTGTCCCAAAAACTGGAAACGGTCGAATATTTCATAAGCATTGCAGTTTAGAAGAAAATGTTTCAGATACAAGTTGTAAGGTTTTAAAAAGCGCATTCAGTGGCAATATGAGTGTGACCATGAGTAGTGTTACCAAGGTCAACTTAATTTTTTAATGAAAACTCCTATTTTTTATTATATTATCTTTTTCTACTAATTAATTTGAACAACTTTTGTCTGAAATATTTTTTTGGATTTTCTGTTTTTAATTTTTTTATTATTTTCTGTTTAAATTTTTTTATTTTTCTGTTTTAATTTTTTTATTTTTCGGTTTTAAATTTTGTTATTCTTTTGATTTAATTTTCTGCATTTTTATGTTTTTAAGTAATTTTGAGTTAATGATAACATGTGCGATTCAAAAAATGTTCAAGACCCAAAAATTGATTACAGTGGGCGCAACTAATAAAAACTGTTTTTTCACATCAAAATTACTTAAAAACAAAAATGCAGAAAATTAAATCAAAAGAATAACAAAATTTAAAACAGAAAAATAAAAAAAATTTAAACAGAAAATAATAAAAAAATAAAAACAGAAAATCCAAAAAAATATTTCAGACAAAAATTGTTCAAATGAATTAGTAGAAAAAGATAATATAATAAAAAATAGGAGTTTTCATTTAAAAAATTAAGTTGACCTTGGTCTGACCTTGGTAACACTACTCATGGTCACACTCATATTGCCACTGAATGTGCTTTTTAAAACCTTACAACTTTTGTCTGAAACATTTTCTTCTAAACTGCAATGCTTATGAAATATTCGACCGTTTCCAGCTTTTTGGGACACCCTGCATGGGAAGGTTTTTATATCGCTATTTTTTTTTAACGCAAAGGTAGGGGCTGTAACTTGCAGAATATGCTACTGGTATCACCCACAACATTTCTGCATACAGTTTGAATCGAAAACGATGAATCAGCTGGAAACGTTCCCTTGTCAGTATAGTGTGTCCTATCTACCATATAAATATTGAATGGTTTTTTTGAACACCCTGTATAATATTACTTTTTGTCAAAGGTCTAAATTGTGGTTACAAGGTTGTAATCGAGATGATCTATCATCTAAGAATCCTACAGAACTATATAAGAATTATAGTGTGTAAACTACATTTTGAAAATAAGATGTTTCTTAATTACGAAAAGACAAGATTACAGCCATATGCTGTTCCAAATCATGTTATTAGGAATAATGGTAAGTTTTTGTAAAATAACATCATGTATGCATACATCATATACATACCATATACACACACGCACACATGTATATAACATTTTGTCCAAAGAAGAGGAAACAGGTCCAAGTATATCAAATATTACCGAACATTGCATGGACAACATGGATATACAAAATGTAGAACGTAATGAAGTCGAGTTTGTTATGTCAAATCACATGAATATCGCAGATGATGAATGCAATACAATAAGCTATAGAGGTACATTTAAATCATACATTTATAGTCTATATTATTTATGCTGCAGCTATTACAATGATCAGACATAGTCATAAATATAGGGTTGAATGATGTTGCAGAAGTTGTGAATACCACACATGTAGAAGTTGAAGCACAAGAACCAATAACATCAGATGTGGAATTACAAACATGCTCATCACTTTCTTCGAAATCTCCACGAAAAGTCAAACTTTACCAAAGAATTAAAAAGTACAAAAAGAGGATAGCAACTTTGGAATCGAAATTTCAGGAAGTACAGGATTGTAAACTGCAAAGTATTAATTCGTTAGATATGTTGCTCGATAAATATTACCCTCAAAAAACGGCTAATTTCTTAAAAATGCAAGCACGCCTCTTCGGAAAAAAAGCAAAAGGTAGGAGATATAACATTCCGTTTAAGAAACATTGTTTAACAATTTACTTTGCAAGTCCCAAAACATAGAAACTTAGTTCATAAGTCGAAAATATTTTGTTTACCAAGTTGTAGTACATTAAAAAAATCATACAAGACTTGTATATAGATGCAGGATTACAAGATAATGTAATTGAAATTATAAAAACTAAAGTAGAGGTATTGCAAGAAATTAACAAATATTGCATAATATGTATAGATGAAATGGCGTTAAAAACACATTTATTTTATAATACTACACGAAACAGGATTATAGGTTTGGATCACACTTCATGTTCACGGTCGTCTATTAATTCTCCATTGTTACCTGCACGACATGTTGCAGTTTTAATGGTTAGGGGTATTTGTCAAGCATGGAAACAACCGTTAAGTTATATATTTTCATCTTCAACAATAAAAGCCTCAGTCAGATATGTCGCACATACTAAAAGAAGCAATAATAAAATTGAGAACCATAAGTTTAAAAGTTATAGGCATAACTACAGATATGGGTTCTAATTTTTATCAGATGTCCAAATTATTGAATATTACTGCTGAAAAGCCATATTTTGAAATAGATAACGATAAAATATATTATATTTTTGATGTGCCTTATTTATTAAAAGCAACTAGAAATAATTTATTAAATAACGATTACGGAGATTCTGATAAAATTTCTTCATGGAGTTTTATAACACATTTTTATAATTGTGATAGTCAAGCACAATTTAGAGCAGCTCCAAAATTGACAGATACCCACATCAAACAAACAATTTTCAGCGAATGAAGGTAAAATATGCGGCACAGATTTTTAGCAGATCAGTTTCAACTGGTTTAAATACATATATTAGTCTTGGCTCCTTACCTGCGGCAGCTACATTTACAGCAGATTTTATAGAAAGATTTAATAAATTATTCGACATTTTAAATTCATCAAAAGTTTAGAGCAGCGATGTAAATAAACAGGCATTTACAAATACAAATGAACAGATAACCTTTTTGAATGAGACTATAAAGTTTTTGTAGCGCGTTAAAGTAATTTCACGACATGGAAAAGACGTAACAAATTCGATAAAATCTTTAAAATGTTGGGTTATAACAATAAATTCTGTACTACAGTTATGGGAAACTTTGCAACAATCGTCTCTACCTATTAAATATTTATTAACCAGAAGACTAAATCAAGATGCTTTAGAAAATTTCTTCGGCGTTATGCGTACTCAAAGTGGAAACGCTTTTAATCCAACACCAATACAATTTTACTACACGTTTAAACAATATTTTGCTACTGAATACAATAAACCGAATACTAACAATTGTGAACTTGACGAAGATAAAATCTTAACAAAATGTCACGATTTTCAAGAATGCAATACTGTAGCATTTCCAACTACAATCGAAAAAACATTACATCTTGATATAGATAAAATTGATTATTGTAATATGCCTGTGACTGAAGAAAATGTGTTCATTTATATTTGTGGTTATTTATTGCGCCACGTTTTTAAGAAACATTTTTGTGATAGATGTGCAATACTAGCGCAAAACGATTGTAGTTTAGACATTTCATATTTATATATAGATTTTACAGCATATGAGAATACGAACAATACTTATGGAAATTTATATGTGCCAAGTGATGATACATTTGTTACTTATATAAAGGAATTACAAATTAAATTTGTTAAAAATTATAATATTTTAAGTAAACCTAATGTTATGCAAGAGTTTTTAAAACTTTTATGTAATGTTCAATTTTCACATTCATGTACGGACTTTCCCAAACTGCATTTATTAAAATTATTTATTCGAATAAGAATATATTATACGTTGAAATTCAATAATAGAGATTTAGAAAAAAGTAAAGAAAGAATTCGAAAAACTATTATATTACGTCATGAATAATAAAACTATGCTTCAAAATTAAATGTATTATTTATTCTGTGCGATATATTATAGCAGCTCTCTTTACAACTCAATATATTTTATTGCCAACTATATACAGTATTCGACGACAAGTATGTTATCCGTAATATATATATATTTTTGGTTTTGCGAGGATTGTTTTTGTTTTGTTTGTTATAGAAGAACAATGCTAGTTACGTACATCTGTCCACCAGCAGACCAGGTAGCGTGGAACTCCCCAAGTACCTAAGGTCCAATAGAAGAGTTCCCCCAGAACTGTCATCAACTTCCTTTGGAGGGACCCCCCAATATATATATATATATAAAATTATGTATAACACTTGTATATATCAATATATTTAGATTATGCCGCCAGAGCAAAAGTAACTTGTATATACAGGGTGGCCCATTTTAATTTATACAGTCGATTTTTTAAAAAACTAAAAGAGATACGAAAAAATGTTTCAGACAGACATGTCACGATTTCGAGGGGGACATAAGATGATACCATTGGTTTGACCTTGAATAGTCGTTTGAAGGTCACGCAAAGATCACCTTCAATTTCTTAAATTGAAACCCCAACTTTTTATTGCAGATTCTTATTCTCCATCGAAAAGTAAGTAACCTTTGTCTGAAACATTTTTCCGAAAAATGTCATCTTATGTCCTTAAAATGTCCTCAAAACTCATCTTGAAGATCATTTTAAGGACATAAGATGACATTTTTCGGAAAAATGTTTCAGACAAAAGATGCATGTTTTCTCGCGTAGAATCCGAATCCGTAATAAAAAATACCATGTCTCATTAAAAGAAAATTTCAGACCGGAAGTTAGAATTCTGAAATTTTTTGTTAATGGGACATGGTATTTTTTATTACGGATTCGAATTCTACGCGAGAAAACATGCATCTTTTGTCTGAAACATTTTTCCGAAAAATGTCATCTTATGTCCTTAAAATGATCTTCAAGATGAGTTTTGAGGACATTTTAAGGACATAAGATGACATTTTTCGGAAAAATGTTTCAGACAAAGGTTACTTACTTTTCGATGGAGAATAAGAATCTGCAATAAAAAGTTGGGGTTTCAATTTAAGAAATTGAAGGTGATCTTCGCGTGACCTTCAAACGACTATTCAAGGTCAAACCAATGGTATCATCTTATGTCCCCCTCGAAATCGTGACATGTCTGTCTGAAATATTTTTTCGTATCTCTTTTAGTTTTTTAAAAAATCGACTGTATAAATTAAAATGGGCCACCCTGTATACAGGGTGTTTCCTAAGTAAGTAGATAAACTTAAGGAGGATATTCCTTGGCTTATTTTAAGAAGAAAAGGTCATATAAACATATGTCCTAAACTGCTTTGTTTTCCAAAAAAAAGTACATCACTGTTTTCGTTCACTTTTCGTTTATTATAGAACAGTTTGTGTTATTGCAAATGAAACAAATGAAAAACAATAGTAACCAACAAGAAAAATTATAACGAAAAAGAAAATAGTAACTAAAAAGAAAAATAATAACATCACAGTAACTGCTGAAAATGTTCACCTGCAGCCATGATACACGCCTCAACTCTCCTTTCCATTGATTGACGTACACGCTCAAAAATACCTGGAGTGTTACGTATTTTCTCACATCCATCTATTATGCGATTTCTGAGATCTTCTTCAGTTTGAATAGATGTAGCGTAAACTAAAGATTTAAGCTATCCCCATAAAAAAAATCTACTGGATTTAAGTCTGGGGATCTTGCAGACCATAACTGGTTTGGTCTTTGAGTACCTCGACCGATCCATCGATTGGCAAACTTCCTGTTCAAAAATTGATGAACTGCTAAGCTAAAGTGGGGTGGAGCGCCATCATACATAAACCACATTCTATTTCTGAGCATGAGTGGAATATCTTCCAAAGGTAGCTCATCTTCAAGAAAATGTAGATACGAAGCACCGTTAAGTCTCAAGGGAAGAAAGACAGGACCAATCAAAAAATCACCAATAATTCCCACCCATACATTAAATGCAAATTGAACCTGAAAGTGAGATTCTAATATTGCATGTGGGTTTTCATCACACCAAAGATGGTTATTATGGAAATTTACGATAGCGTTTCTCGAGAAATTAGCCTCATCAGTAAAGAGTACCTCTGCAACGAATTGAGGATTTGTACGATTTTTTGCTGCATCCACCGACAAAAAATTAAACGTTGTGGGAAATCTCGTGGCAACAGTGCCTGTACGCGTTGAATATGGTAAGGATATAATTGTTGTTCTTTTAATATTGTCCATACTAACTTATGACTCACATGGAGGTCAGCAGCAATTTTTCTGGTGCTCGTTTCTGGATGATGTTCAATTGCATTCAGAACGGCTTCCTCCAGTGCAGGAGTCCTAGTTGTTCTAGGCCTTCCTGAAATATCAGTTGTCCTCCTTGCGAAGGATCCTGTTTCCATAAGACGTTGATGGATTCTGATGAAAGTCGAAATATGAGGTACCTAATGATTCGGGTATCTGTCATTGTAAATACGCCTTGCTTGACGAGCGTTTCCATTAGCAAGACCGTATACGAAATGCATATCTGCCATTTCGGCGTTTGTGTAATTTACCATAATTAATAAAATTACTAAACTTAATAGGAACTAATAAAGTTTGCGTCAAAGATAACGTGATAGCAGTGATGCCGGATAGCGTGCTTTTGCAGTACGAGTCAACAGCGGTGGGGATGGAGTGGGGATGGTCTCGCGGCGGCCACGCGGCGCAGTCTGAAACGAGTGTTCACTTGCGGCGCCGCGAGACCATCCCCACTCCATCCCCACCGCTGTTGACTCGTACTGCAAAAGCACGCTATCCGAAAAGTGAACGAAAACAGTGATGTACTTTTTTTAGAAAACAAAGCAGTTTAGGACATATGTTTATATGACCTTTTCTTCTTAAAATAAGCCAAGGAATATCCTCCTTAAGTTTGTCTACTTACTTAGGAAACACCCTGTATAAGCCAAATACCACTCACTCACTCATCAACATGCAGCCCAAACCACTGCATCTATCGACTTGAAATTTTAAGGGTATATTCCTACTATTATGTAGGTGCTCACTAAGGGTGGGTTTTCCGAAATTCCACCCCTAACGGGTGAGAAAGGGGTAAAATGTGTTTTTATTTAATTCTACACATAATATCGCGGGCGAAGCCTGCGTGACGGGGGATGCTAGTATTTAATATAACAGATATTTCATTTAAATGTGTGATATTAAATTTGGAGGAAAAGCATGTAATATTTCCATTAATACATACAAACATTAATTGCTAATCATTTTTTTATAACAAAATTTGTAAAAATTTTGAAAGTTTCGTATTTGTAATAAATTTTCGTTTTTTTCTCGTTAAACTACTTTTTTAAGTTAAAATAATTTTAAAGATTTTAAAGTAAATATGCCGATTAGGGGAGCCAGCCCCGATGACCTTGACCTTGACATATATTGTCAAGGTCGCCCTCCTGAGTGACCTTCAAATGTTTTAGCCATCGCTCGTTGTTTATTAAAAAGTTATTAACAAAAGAAGTTTCGAAAGTAAAGCAGTTATTTTGAATATTAAAAGCCCAAACAGTTAATACTAAGTATTCTCTGCTTTAACCTAACCTGGTTAGGTTGTTTATTAAAAGTTATTAAGAAAAGAATTTCAAAAGTATCGCTTGTTCGTTGAAATGCTCTCTTTGTGTGGAAACATTGCCGCTGTGTTTACATACTACAGTTTTATATATACGGTGTCAATAAAATCTATAAGCTACTAATAACATTTCAACGAACAAGCGATACTTTCGAAATTCTTTTGTTAATAACTTTTAATAAACAACCTAACCAGGTTAGGTTAGGTTAAGGAGGCGGGAGTTCCGGATGGTACCTCGTAGTGATCGGACGTGTCTCGGTACCGCTCCGTATCGTGCGGTTGATTCCGGTGTTCGTTTCCGCTTTTTAGTGTGTTTTTGTGTTCGGAGGTTTCTTTCCGTGGTCCTTTTTACGGATCTCGTGAAGTTCCGGTGTAACTCGCTCGTAATTAGCCGTAATTATGATTTTTGGTATCGAGGTGACGGGCCGCGCCCCGCGCTTTTCGCGAATTTTCACGCAATTTCACATTTTGACGGTATTTCCGCTTCAGCGGGTGCTTTTTTCGCTTTGTGTGTGCTCATTAGTGACACTCCGGTGCCTAATTGCCGCCGTAATTGTGTGCATGCCTGTCAGTCGTGTGCCGTGGTCGGCCAGTAACAGGTGACACTTCGCGTTTTGTGACGATAATTGCCGGTTTTCGGGAGTGCGCGGCGCCTTCGGATTTTCTGGACGGCTGTGTATTATCGGCGTGGACAGTTTTAGTGTGTTTATTCCGCTGTAATTGGCGTGTAGGGCATGTACGGGCCCGTCGAGTCGATTTCCCGGCGGGATAACTTTGTTTCGCGGGAAGGTGACGCCATATTGGACACTTTGGAAGGTTTCGTAGGCTTCGGAGGTTACGTAAGTTTCGAAGACTTTATATTTTTTTGATGGCTTTGCATGTTTCGTAGTTGTCCAGATTTTGGAAAAGTTTTCGGCGGCTAGGGGAATTTTCCTCGGTTCGTATGTTTTGGTTTTTCGGACATTTTTCGTTTTTTCTCGGATATTTGAAGGGTGTGGGCTGATCCACATCGGTCGGGAAAAGTTTTTGGTTCTAGGGACTTTCCCCTAGGATCCTTGTTTTTGCGTTTTTCGCGGTTTTCTTTATTTCGGCGGGATTTTGAGCGCTTGTTCGTCGGCCCCTCACTTTTAGTGATGGAGGTCGACCGTTTCGTCGACGACCCGGCTCCGGCTGGTGTCGCCGCTCCGGACGTGCCTTTGGCTGCCCCGTCGGCGGAGGCGGGACCCTCGGGTGTGTTAGGGCTTCCTTTGTCGGATGCTTGCGTTGATTTGACGGACTTGATCGCGTTTCCCGACGACGATGCGATGTTCACGTGCTCTTACGCGTCGCCGCGTTCGGATGTTTCGCGGCAGAGTGCCGCTCGGAAGCGTAAGGCTTTCCAGACGTTTACTGGTGACTCGGACGAGGATCGTCCGTTGGATGTTGCTACCCCGTCTCGCGACCTTGTTGCGCGGGTCGTGGAGTACGCCGATCGGATTAACCAGATTCGCAAGAAGAGCGGTAAGATGTAGGGGAAATTGAGCGGCGAGATGAAGTCGTTTGTAGCAAAGATCAAGAAAACGGCGTATAGTTTGGCGAGCCGTTCCGATGATGCCAGCGCGGAGGAACATTTGCGCCGTTCCGTTGCGTCGATGCAGACTGAAATTCAACAGCTGCAGGATGAGAACAAGAGGTTGAAGCGCGCGTTCGACGAGGCTAAGGTTCAGGCGGCAACGATGCCCCCGCCTCTCTCGGCGCCTGTCAAGCCGACGATTGTGGGGAACGAGAAGACGTCCCTCCGGGTTACGATGCCCCCTTCCGCGGAGCGTGCTGGGAAAGTTGGTTCCCAGTCGGCTGATGGTGCGCGTGTCGATGAGGCTGCGTCGTTGCGGCCCGATTTGGTGACGGACATTACCAATACGGTGGTGGCGCAGGTTATGACTGCGTTACGAAGGATTGGCGTTTTGATTCGTCGCGACCGTAGTGTTAGTCGCAGCGTGAGTCGTGGTCGGCGCCCGGCATCCCGCAGTGCTTCGCGCGATCCGCGTTCCGACGAGGGGCCTAGTTACCCCGCCTGTGATGATGCGGCGGACGATTATTATTCTCCGCACGTGGACTGGTCCCAGCGTGACCAGCCGCAGTATGACGCGGCTTATCCGTCCTTGCCGCCCCGCGGGGCGCGCTCTGGAGGCCCGAGTGGCGGTCAGCGTGGTTCTGGCCCGCCTCCCACTTATGCCAGTGTCAGCGTTTTTCAGCCGGTTTATGGCGCTCGCCCTCCTGGCCGATCGGGTCAGTCGGGTTCCCCCCCGGATGTTTATCGGCCTTGGCAGCCGCCTGTGCCCGGCCGAGCGGGCCCTCGTGACCGGCGTCGCCCGCCCCGTACTTCCGTTGTCACGGTGACGCACGCGGAGAACGGCCTCTCTTACGCGGCTACTTTACAGGAGGCAAAGAAGCAGTTGCCCTTGTCCGACATGGGCTTGGATAAAACGAAAGTGCGTTACACCAATACCGGTGCGTTGTTGATCGAGGTTGGCGGCCCTGAGAATAAGGAGCGTGCGGATGCTTTGGCGTCGCGGTTGCGCGATATGTTGCGCGACGGGGCGAAGGTTACTCGCCCGGTAAAGATGGCCGAATTGCGCTTTGTTGGCCTGGATGATTCGGTTACCAGAAAAGGTGGCAGCCGTTGTTGCCGAACTTGGCGACTGCGCTCGGCCTAATGTGCGCGTGGGCCAAATTCGACCTATGTGTAATCGTCTTGGTATCGTGTGGGCCCAATGCCCTCTTGCTGTGGCCATTAAGGTGGCCAATCAACGCAAGATCAAACTCGGATGGATGTACGTCCGCGTCGAATTGATGCAGGCCAAGCCCCTTCGTTGCTACCGGTGCCTGGAGGTAGGCCATGTGGCGCAGGGGTGCACTAACACCGATCGTACCACTCTTTGCTACCGTTGTAGCGAGCCCGGTCATCGTTCGACGAATTGTGTCGCAACGCCCCGTTGCATTTTGTGTGAGGCAGCTGGTCGTCCGGCTGAACATCGTATCGGGAGCGCGCTGTGCCAACAGGAGCAAGTTGGCCGTGCGGGGGCTGAGCGGAGGGTCGGCCCACCGGATGGCGCTCGTCCACATCGTTGATGGATATATTACAATTCAACTGTAACCACGCGAAGGCGGCTCAGGATTTGGCACTGCAATTCATGCAGCGCTATGGTGGAGCGACGGATGTCCGTCGCGTTGTTTTCGGAGCCCTATCGTACCGACGGTGCGGGCGTGTGGGCCGTGAGTGACGATGGCACGTGCGCGGTTTTTCAGCGCGGTTCGGCTGCTCCTCGTTCGTGGCAGATTCTTTCTCGCGGGGAAGGCTTTGTCTCGGTTCAGGTGGGACCTGTCGTGTTCGTTAGTTGTTATTTTTCGCCCAATAGGAGCCTGCGGGCTTTCGAGCGTTTTTTGTCGTTTTTGGACGCTTGCATTCGTCCTCACGTTGGTTCCGCGCTCGTTGTCGCGGGCAATTTTAATGCGCGTTGTTCGGAGTGGGGTGACTCCCTCACAACGGCTCGTGGAGTGTGCCTTGGCAATTGGGCGGCGGCGCTTTCGCTCCAGTTGCTCAACGTGGGACATGCGCCCACCGTTGTTCGCCCTCAGGGTCGGTCCCTCGTCGATGTTACGTGGGGTTCTTCGGCGGTTCTTCCAGCTGTGTCGGCGTGAGCACTTTTGGACGAGGAGTCTCTATCCGATCATCGGATGATATCTTTTCGCGTTCAGCATCGGCATGAGGCTCGTAGTCGTCGCGCTTTTACCGTCCAGGAGCCTCGTTGGGTCCTCAAGAAATTGGATCCCGAGAAGATGGCCACGGTGCTGGAATTCGCATCGTGGGCCACGTCGGTGCCCGCTGCGACGTTACCCTTGGAGGAACGGGCCGTAGACCTCGTTCAGCGTGTGGTGGACCTTTGCGACGTCGTGATGCCCCGTGTTCGACCGGGCAATGATCGTCCGAGCGTCTTCTGGTGGACGGACGCCCGTAAGGCGGCTAATGCGGCGCGTCGCCGATATACGCGCGCTCGCCGCAAACCCGACGCGGACCGCGTTGCGATGCTTCGAGAGGCTTACACGCAGGCTCGCCGTGATTACCGTGCGCAGATTTCGAAGGCGCAACAACAGGCCTGGGCCGCTTTGCTCGAGCAGGTTAACCAGGACCCTTGGGGTCGTCCGTATCGCACGGTCTTGAAGCGCTTGAGCCCGCGTGGGACTAACCCGCTGGATGTGTTGCCGGTCTCTGACGTGAGCGTTATTATCGCTCACCTGTTTCCACCGGCTCCGACTGTGGCGCCATTTGTCATGGACGCGGTGGCCCCCGCGGTCACTGCCCCCGATCTTTGGGACTTGCCTCACGAGGTTACGGAGCTTGAGGTCACGCGCGTTTTGCGCAAACTAGGCACGCAGGCTACCGCCCCGGGCCCCGACGGGACGCCTGGTTTGATCTGGCGCAAGATACTGCAGTCGGCGCTGAATATGATTTTATCGGTCATTAACTAGTGCATCCTCTCTGAGCAGTTTCCCGCTTGCTGGAAGACGACGCGGGTCGTCCTTTTGAAAAAGCCCGGTAAGCCGGATGCCGAACCCGGATCGTATCGCTCGATTTGCCTTCTTAATGAGGCGGGCAAGCTGTATGAGCGCATCCTCACCCTTCGTCTTATTGAGCACGTGCGTCGTAGGGGTGGCTTGAGTCCCCATCAATACGGTTTCTGTATCAACCGGTCCAATTGTGACGCGTTGTTGTACGTGCGGGAGTTGATCGAGTCCTTTACTCGGTAGGGTCATGTTTGCCTCGGGATTTCTCTCGATATCCGTAATGCGTTCAATACGTTGCCGTGGGACGTTATTTTGACGGCGCTTCAGGCGTGGCAGTGCCCGCGGTATTTGGTTCGTATTATTCGCGATTATTTGCGTGATAGGTGGGTTTACGCAGTTCTTGATGACGGTACCGTGGTTTCTCATCGCGTCGAGTGTGGTGTCCCCCAGGGGTCTGTTTTGGGCCCGCTTTTGTGGCTCCTGGCGTATAATCAGATGTTGTGTTTGGCTTTGCCTCGGGGTGCGTTTTTGTCCGGCTTTGCCGATGATACGGGTGTCCTCGGTGGTAGCGACGAACGCGAGGTGTTGAGTCGGGTTTGATGCTTCAACTCGTTGTGCGGAACATCCGTGGTGGGACTCCATGTTGCGGTGGAGAAGACGGAGGTCGTTGTTTTTGGTCGGTCGTCCGGCTATATTCGCGACCGTGGTGTGCCCGTTGGGGGAGGGGGGGTCGTGGTGTTGGTGAGTGATTCGTTCAAGTACTTGGGTGTCCTGTTGGACGCCAAGTTGTTCGTTCCGCACGCGGAATACGTATCGGCAAAGGCGGACCGGATGTGCGCGGCCTTGGCGCGATTGATGCCGAACCTCCGTGGACCGGTGGAGGAGAAGCGTAGACTGTACGCGTATACCGTGCTTTCGGTCTTACCTTATGGTGCGCCGGTATGGGCACGCGAGGGCGTGCCCCGTAAGGTGTTGCTCCTCATGACTCGAGTGTACCCGGCGCACAGTGGGAAAAAAGGCACACTTTTTGGACAAAAATCGCTGTACGGTGTAATTTTTAACCGATTTTAATGTTTTTTTTAATGTACTCGTTATAAATTGCTCTACAATCGTATCGTGCCCGTTTTTTTAATTAGAGCGTTTTATTCAAAATGACGCAATCCCAAGTTATCAGAAGTATAGAAACTGTAAGATATTGAATAGTTTTGTAACAAATTAAACTATATACGGGTTTAATATTAAGATATCGGACGTGTCAGAATTGTTTGTATAGTTTTTATTGTTTTTGTATGTAAATATATATTTAAAAAATTTTTTAAATATTTTTTATAAACACTTTTGTAACTTTTATATCACTTAATTAATAAATCTTTAGCCTCAGGAGATAAATCTTTTGGTTTTTTCTCTTGTTTAATTCTCAAACTACTAATTAAATGATCTGACGAAAGTAGCAAGTAATGCATGATATCTTCATTAGTAGAATTTCGTGACTTCATCCTACTGTGTTAGGCACGAGCTTTTCTAAAAATTTTATTGCTGACTGGACAATATTCCGCCTATACATAAAGTTTTAATACACGGTAGTAATATAATTAAACATTTCGGTTTGCCAATCGGTTGCCTCTCGGAAGAAGCGCAAGAGGCAAGCAATAAAAGTTTTAGAAAAGCTCGTGCCTAACACAGTAGGATGAAGTCACGAAATTCTACTAACGAAGATATCATGCATTACTTGCTACTTTCGTCAGATCCTTTAATTAGTAGTTTGAGAATTAAACAAGAGAAAAAACCAAAAGATTTATCTCCTAAGGCTAAAGATTTATTAATTAAGTGATATAAAAGTTACAAAAGTGTTTATAAAAAATATTTAAAAAATTTTTTAAATATATATTTACATACAAAAACAATAAAAACTATACAAACAATTCT
Organism: Ooceraea biroi; assembly: GCF_003672135.1. NCBI lineage: Eukaryota > Metazoa > Arthropoda > Insecta > Hymenoptera > Formicidae > Ooceraea > Ooceraea biroi. Next base: position 4,615,906 of record NC_039518.1, on the reverse strand, counting down.
GACACGTCCGATATCGTAATATTAAACCCGTATGTAGTTTAATTTGTTACAAAAATATTCAATATCTTACAGTTTCTATACTTCTGATAACTTGGGATTGCGCCATTTTGAATAAAACGCTCTAATTAAAAAAACGGGCACGATACGATTGTAGAGCAATTTATAACGAGTACATTAAAAAAAAAACATTAAAATCGGTTAAAAATTACACCGTACAGCGATTTTTGTCCAAAAAGTGTGCCTTTTTTCCCACTGTGCGGCGGTTGTGTTTGCGCGTGGTGTCCGGGTACCGTACGGTGTCCAGTACCGCGGCGGGAATGTTGGCGTGGATTCCGCCGGTGGACGTGCTGGCGGATGTGCGCTCTTGGAGTTACCAGCAGCTTCGGGTGGTGCGCAGTACGGCCTACGCGACCTGTCCCCTGGACGCAGCCATCAAGGCCCTCATTCGGAGCCGGGCGTTGGATCGCCTTCGTGAGCGATAGAAGAAGTACCTTGGGCGGATGATCATTGTTGATCCCGGTCGTCGATGTCGTGAGCTGTTGTTGCCTATATTTGACGTTTGGTTGGACCGCTTGTTCGGTCGCCTCAATTATTTTCTCACGCAGTTTTTTACAGGCCACGAGTGCTTCAATGCCTTCCTTCACAGGATTGGCAAGGTTCCGGGGGCGGAATGCCCTTATTGCGGGGTGCCTATCGAGACTCCTACGCACGCGGTTTTCAACTGTTATGTTTGGAGTGCTTACAGGGGCGACCTGCCACCAACTTCCGAGCGAGACCTGGCCGGGGATCAGGCCCTCGTTCGCCGGATGTTGCAGAGCGAAGTGGAGTGGGCACGGTTGTCAGACACGGTGTCGACGATCGTGATGTTGCGGAAGGACGGCCGGCAGTTTGAGCGGCTGTTGTTGGCTTCGCAGCCTTCGGAGGTTTTGACTTCAGATTAGTCCTACTAGTCCTACTAGTTAGGCTCGGGGCACGCTGCCGGGCACCAGACGGGAATTTTCTAAATTCAATTTGGACGTGCGCAGTCCGGTTTGGGGAGGGGTGGTCGCTGAACTTCCTGGGGGCACGGGGGCCCACAGGGGGACGAAGGCGCAAAGCCATCCGATTTAGCCGGGGGTGCGGTACCGGTGGGGGGTTCCGAAGTATTGCGCGCTTTGGTTCCGGGACTCCCTTGAGCGGTGAATGGAGGGTATAAAAAAAAGGTTAAGGAGGCATATACACCTAGGAGGGTCAAAAAAATCGATTTTTGGATTTTTACATATTCATAATGTTTAATATTTCGAGAATGTCTTGTGCAAATTTCAGGTCAAAATTCCAAAAAATGACGAAGTTATTGCCTTGACAGTACATTGTTGGCGCATCGCTGAGATGTTGTGGTTGGACCACGGCCCGTCCCTTCGGTTTCGTGTCTAGGTTTTTTGTGTTCTTCGGTATAACGGTATTGTATTGTCCCGCTGTAGCCTGTTTAGGCAACAGCAATGAAAGTTTTAATAATATAATTTGGAAAATAGCCTCAACAACAATGCACAGTGGTGCTATTATAGTAGAAATTGCTGCATACATAGCTGCTTGCATATTCAACAATGGTATGACTTCAATATTACAAATAACGAGTATTATGGGCATTTCTTTCGGACCGAATGCACACCAATATGCTGCGCGCGAAGATGATCGCCACATAGCTCAAGCCGAGGCACGCACGCAGGAACAGACGACAGAAGCGCGAATACGTCGCTGACAACAAAATTTAGACGATATTGGCATCGCATCTACTGCAGAGGACTTATATTATAGGCTTGGAATTGACGACTCTGTGCAAGTTAACAAAATTTCATGTTTTATTAACAAAAACATGTGTTGAATATTCAAACGCGTTTTTCTTGAAACGACATTTTTTAAACTGATACTAGAAATATCTCAAAAACCACTGAACCGATTTGTTTGAAATTTATAGGGGTTATTCTACACATAATTACCTATCGCGTATCGTAGAGGTTTTTTTAGGACTCAGTTTTTTTGGGAGAGTGAGAAAACGAATGGATTTTGTCTTAAGAATCGCTATGTTAAATTTAAACACCCGCCATTTTGTCAAAAATCGATATTTTTGAAATCGGCTACGATACGCCAAAACTATTGTTATATATTTTAATATTCTATGTCATTTTTTTGTTTCGGTTGATTTTTGACGAAGGTACATCTGGTACCGTTTTGGATGATTTTTTTCGGACTGCCTCTTCACGATGCCATATCTCCGACATTTTGCAATATTTTGTAATAAAAAAATCATGAAGCTTCTTCAAAGTGTATATTTTTAACTAAAAATAACCACAATTCGATAACTCCAACAGTTTCCCAGAAAAAATTCCAGAAAATTATCATATTTTCGGCCTAGGTGTATATGCCCCCTTAAAGCAGAGAATACTTTGTATTTAACTGTTTGGGCTTTCAATATTCAAAATAACTGCTTTACTTTCGAAACTTCTTTTGTTAATAACTTTTTAATAAACAACCTAACCTAACCTGGTTAGGTTAGGTTGTTTATTAAACAAAAGAAGTTTCGAAAGTAACCTAACCTAACCAGGTTAGGTTAGGTTAGGTTAGGTTAAAGCGGAGAATACTTTGTATTTAACTGTTTGGACTTTCAATATTCAAAATAACTGCTATACTTTCGAAACTTCTTTTGTTAATAACTTTTTAATAAACAACAAGCGACGGCTAAAACTTTTTGAAGGTCACTCAGGAGGGCGACCTTGATGTAAAGGTCAAGGTCATCGGGGCTGGCTCCCCTAATCGGTATATTTACCTCCGTTTTTTTACCATTGCAAGTATTTGAAATATTTTGAATTATATTTGTTATAAGATGAATTATATTGAATTATATTGGTTATAAGATGTCTATAAAGGAAGATGTGTGAAAAAACGTGGACTATTATTCAATTCGAAGAAGACTGTTCTGTGGAAGCAGTACCTTCCACATGGATACAAGGACTGTTTTGTCATTGACCTACATATTCACGAGATAAATTAATGACTGCAATAACAAAGCATGAATCTTTAAATACATGCTGGCCAAGCTATAAAATTAGAAGCTTCAGAAACTCTACTTTTGGTTAATTTTTATATTTAAAATAAATGCGTATTTACTATGTGAGTTTTATTTAATTTAAAGCAAATGTATGTATTAGTTTTTATCACATAAAAGAAATGCAATAAAGTTGAACAACTACATTTCAACATTTTTTAGATGATTATTCCAAAGCACGCTCGAAAGCACGCACCGCTGAAGTTACAAGTGATTTAAATTCAGAAATAGAAAATGATAAAAGGAGAAGAATTCGAAAAATTGTTTCTTCCCCATCATCAGATGAGAACCTCGAAACTTCAGTATTACCACAAGCGCCAAGATTAAAAAAGAAAACGTATATACAGCAAACAAAGAAAGTTCCTAAAGAAAGTTCTCAATCAGTTTATGATTCTGCAAATCAGTCTACATCATATAATACAGAAAATGGTAATTTTTTATATATTAACAATATTTAATCGCATATTTTAATTAACATGTACATATTTTAAGTATAATATATCCTATATATTTAGGATCCATTTGTTTATTATAGTAGCTAACAGTTCAATATTTTTTTAAATAAAAGGTATACGATATAATGCTGTTACCAAGTTTTCAAATACTGCATGATGAATTTTCCATTCATGTATAAAAAATTTTATATTTCGTCTATTGTTGAAAACTGTATGTGTGAAGTTATAATATAAATGTAAACTTATATGGACAATTTGGTCCATCTGTATTTGCCGCACAATTCATATGCCACAATACAAAACAAATTGTAATAACTTAATACATAATTTCTTTTATAGAATTAAATTCATAATAAGCATGTCGAATTTTATGCATGTTTTCTCCTTGGTTTATATTTATATCTTATATTTCTAAAATACTTGTTACTTACAGATAATTCAATTCTTGGTAAAGAGGCTTCATTAAGTTGTGAAACAGCAGCATTTAGTAAGTGTATATATTTATAATTTCGAAATTATTAAACTTATTGAAATACACTGTTAACAGATGCAGATTTAGAAATAAATATTTAGAAAAATATAAAGAATTAAATATTTAATTCTTTATATTATTCTTTCCAAACATTTCTTCCGAATGCATCTGTCAATAGTGTCTTTCAATAATTTTAATTATTTAAAAAATTATGTATTTTTATAATTGGTTAATATATACAATTTTTTGTAGGTTTGCCGTGCAATTCAACTTGTAGTTGCTGCAGTAAGAAACTTAATTCAGACAAGACTGTTAAGAATGTACTGGTCCGGAATCATTTAATACGAAGTATTGTTACTGATATATTATCGGACGTAAAAGAAATGAAATTGCAACTAAGAGATACCTCTCAAATAAATACCAAAGAAAAGGAACAAATAATTTCTATATTTAATAACAAAGATTTAAATTTTCCCCTTAAAACCGAAGATCTTCAAACAGTGGAACTCATTCTGGAGAATAATGATGAAATTACTAAAGCGGTAATTAAAGTTTAGTTTGAAGGTTATAATATCATTACATTTTCTTTATATCAATAATTTCTCACATATAAGTACTTTCACATATGTTAAATATGTTATTTTTACTTTTCAACATTTTTACATTTAGTTTTTCATTTACTTTTTTACATTTTGTTTATAAGTAACTTATTTATTTTTAAATAAATGAATTGCAATAAATAGGAGGTAATAATGGATACGAATTTATTAGAAGAGCTTTAGCCATGATCTTAACAAATGAAGTGGCGGATAAATATAGCTTTTTTGGACGGAAAAAGAAAAAGTCATTCTGCAACCTCAATATTTGCAAAGTTTTAATAAGTATGACATTCAGAGTCAAATAAAAATTTTAAATACAAATAAATGCAATGAAAGTGATGTGGATATTCTATTCTCATATTTTTATAATAAAACTAAAATTAGTGTCTTTGTGTCTGCATGCATATCATGCATCATGCATATCATATGTCTAACTATAAAAAATTAACAATTCGTCAATGATTCAAAGTAATTACATATATTTATACACATCATCATATTTAGCATACTTTATTTTATTTATTATTCTGTTATAAATTGCATAAAGTAACTATGGTTTCAATATTATTTTGAATAGATGCATCAAGAAAAGGAGGATACTGCCAAACTGTAAAAGAATCGGAAAAGTATATTCAAGGATGGTTGAGAAGAGCTGCTGAAAGGGGAAAATTAAAACAGTTTCAAGAAAGTACATAAACATATGTATTCAGTGCCTTACAGGTCATCTCTTCTGTTCTGTTCTACTTCTAAGACTTTTCGTTATTTTACGTTTCCCACAAATCAGAAAATATGAAATTATAGAAGTTAATTTACAAAAACATTGTAAGTGCCCAGCTAATTTAATTATCTGTAAGTTTATAGAATGTTTAATTCTTTTTTTTATTTATAAATCTGTTCAACCTTATTATATGTATTCGCGTCTATATAATCATGTAACTTTGTTTTTTAATAGTGCGTTCAATTATACCGGGAACCAGCGTTTAGATGTTATGTTTTCGCATGTATCTCTCCCGCAACGAAGGATTGTGTTTGCGCTATTCCATGAGCGGGGACTCAACCCGCGACCAACATTGCTGCGTCTCACCGCGCGAACCCCGCGGAAGCCCCGGCGACATCAACTGAGCCACAACACGAAAGGACAGTCGTCTCGAATCTCTCGAAAAGCGAACACGAAATCAATTAGTACGCCTATCTTTCGAGTCACGGCTTTGTTCAAACGCTTTAACAGTTATCAACAATAAACGCTATCTAAGTTCTAATATTCTCCGTACATTTTTCTCTACTCCTTTGTTACTGCACTCGATCATTCGATCACCGCTTTAACAAAATCCATATACTATCTATACTTTTATAGAATTTTTATTTAATTTTTATTTCTATTTATAAATTGTATAGATAGACACAGTTAAAGACAAAATGTACTATTATTTTGTGTTATTTTATTAAATATTATAATAAATTGTTAACAAATTTAATTAAATATTATATTATAATAAATTGTTAACAAATTAACTTCAATCCTATTCTAAAAAAGGCGTGTAACTCCTTGAAGGTCTTTTTTATCGAATATTGAGGCCTCTTTTCCGCGACGTTGATTGGTTCTCTCGCTTGGCTCGAACTTCGTGTTGCAAATGTCAGAATGTCATAGTGGCTGTCAGTGCGGTTATATTGACAATTTTATTTATTATATTATTTTTATTTTTTTTATTTTTTATTTTATTTATAGCGCGCGTAGCGCGCGCCTGTGTGCGCCTGTGTGCTAGTATATTAAAAATGAACTATACCTCTTTGTTTATTGTTAAGGTGGTTGTTTCCCAACTGCGGTAGTCAAAATTAGATTTTAACTGAAATGTTCAATATACGATGAATTTTTTTAAGTAAAACTAAAAAACAGATTTTTAAAAATTATTGGTTTTCTCAGAATGTTAAAAATCGATAAAATAAATAAAATGATAGAAAAAGAAACAGTATGCTGAAGTACGTAGCAGTCGCAGGACTGTAGATCGTGGCAACGTCGCATACAGCTGACAATGAGCTAGATACAAAGAAAGGTCAATAAGAGCGAATTATTTATAATTGTGAAAAGTTAATGTAATTATAATGAAGAACCAACCGCGATATAAAGGGCGCTTTATTAAAAAGTTGTGAAGAGTATAAAATACTATAAAACTTTTGTATAAAACATTTTTTCATATATCTTATATTTTCAAATATATTCGCTAAAAATGAAAAAATTCATTATCTTCAAGGGGCTGTTTCAACCCCTAAACGTTTAGATACGCAGTTAAAAAAATAGGGGTCTAATATTTTTCGATGCTCTACACATACCCAAAGCCCATCAAAATCGGTGAGGGACAGTTGTGTTAGTTCCCTTGTTAGTGAAACCTGCTTTGGTTGTTGCTCCAGACGGATATATCCTTGCGATTCAAGGTCCCTACTTTTCGGATTCCCGAAATAACCATGCTGCAATGCTGCGCAATGAGTATGAAAGGGATGTTGATTCTATCAAAGAATGGTTTCAAGATAGTGATATTTTTATAATAGACCGAGGATATCGCGATGCTACGCCATGGCTTGAACGCATAGGCATTCATGTTAAAATGCCAGCTCTTCTTCAACGGGGGCAGAGTCAACTATCAATAGAAGAAGCAAATGAATCGCGTTTGATCACAAAAACAAGATGGCTAGTTGAAGCAAGAAACGGTCACATAAAGTCTATGTTTAAATTCTTCTCTCAAGTAATTAATGTACCGCATATACATAATCTTGGTGACTTTTATCGAATTGCTGGAGCGATAATAAACAGATATCACCCTCCCATCCATATGGAAGGGGCCAATGTGCAACTAGCGAGAGCAATGTTAGAGCAATCCCAAACTGTTAATATTGTGCAAGCGCGAGTGGAAGCGGACAATCTTCGTAGCAGAAATGGACGATGAAAAAAACTTAACCAACATCAGGTGGCTAACTTTCCTCGCCTTACCTTAGAACATCTGCGAGACTTGACGGTAGGTGTATATCAAGTTCACTTGGCACCTTCTTACATACAGGATAAGATTCAACGAGACGGACGACAAGAAGAGTTTCAATTTGATGAACTCATTGACGAACCTGGTTTTATAAGAGCCAGACTATACTCTAGATTTCGCAATGCTGCAAAATATCAGTTATGGATAGCATACGACAGCATTGAAGAGAATGAACACGATAATGATATTCATGACAACATTATTCATGGATACTACTGTACCTGTAAAACAGGTACTAGGAGTATTGGCTCGTGTGCTCACGTTGCCAGTGTATTATGGTTTCTTGGATACGCACGTCATGAACCAAATGTTTTATATCCTGCTACGTCTCTACTACATAACATTTTGGATGCATCTAATAGAGCTCAGCCTATCAATCCAAATGATGCTATAGAACTAGGTGAATAGATGAGCGGTGAGAGGCAAGGGGACTCATGTATAAAAAGCACCCCGAATCGTGAGAGGCAAGGGGACTCACGTACAAAAAGCACCCCGAATCGTGAGAGGCAAGGGGACTCACGTACAAAAAGCACCCCAAAGGAGTCTAAAATCGCACTGCAACCTCCACGTGGTAGACTCCGGTAACTGTAATATAGGCTAATCGCAGGTGTAATAAAAACACTCAATATCATTGTTTCTGTTTCACAGTACTTGTTTTTTCATAACTAAGGGTCAGGCTACTGGAATAGGTTGTACTATTAGCCATTTGTTTATTGCTTATTTTAAAACAAATAATACGTTATATAGGAAAACGCTGTTATGATTTTTCCCACAGAATTTACATCAGCAATCAGTTCTTGTAAACAATGACATTTTCAAATTGTTTAAACAATACTGTCACATAAACAAATTATTCTTTAACTATTTTGTTAACTAAAAATTCATATTGTTTCCTTATAATGGTAACCGCATTGATCCGAAAGTGATATCTTTGCTGGTCTGACCTCAGGCTTTGAAGGGTTGAAACGACGAAACTGTCCATTTTTTGAGATTTTGCCTGAGGAAATATTTGTTCAGTGACCCAAAAGGTACAACATATTTCAAATTCAGCCATTTTCGCCGAGGTCAAATTTCACGGGGTTTAGTGCGGGGTCCTTTATTATTAAAGATGAAAATCTCCACAAAGAATTGAAAAATATATTTTCCATGTATGCTGATAATGTTTCTAAGTACTCTGTTCCTGCTTCTAGCAACTCAAACGAGTCTTTAAACAGTATTATTTCTCATCAGCTTCCTAAAAATAAGAGCTATAGTACAAGTAATTCTGCAGATTTCCGAGTAGCATCTGCTATTTTATTAAAAAATGAAGGAAACGCTTATTTGGTAAATGTAAAAAATAGACTTGGACTTTCTGTTAGTAACAATACTGAAGTTCATTGTAAAAAAGTAGATAAGCTTAGATGTTATAGGTCTGTAAAATCAAAAACAATAAAGGCAAAGAGACGTAGACTGGAATTAGCTGTGAGTAGAGAAAACTTGAGAAAAGCATTAGAGAGTAAAGAAGGAATTACCTATCAAGGAAATATTTCTTTTGAAATAAATAATAGTAGCAAAATTAACAGTAAAACTGCTGTCATTCCTATCGTTGAATCTACACCCTTGTCAATCAATAATTGTAAGATAATTTGTTTCGATCTCGAAACTTCTAGTCGACGAAAAAGTGCAGATATATTGCAGATTGCAGCGAAAGTGAATGAACACATTTTTTCTGTTTACATCGAACCTACTCAACCTATAGAAAAAGAAGCTACTGAAGTAAATGGATTAGAAAATATATATGGAAAGCTATACTTACGAGGAAACAAACTTACAACAATGACTATGCACGATGCACTGCAAGCCTTTTATAAATTTTTAACAAAGTTTTCAACTGGTTGTTTACTAACTGCTCATAATGCGTCATTTGATGTATCATACCTGATTCGAGAGATTAAAAAATATTCATTAATCAATGAATTTCAAGGAATCATTTACGGATTCTGCGATACTCTAAAATTGTTTAAAAAAATTTCCTGATTGGAAAGGTAAAGGAATGTTAACCCTTTCTAAATTAGCAGAAGATTTGTTGATAAATGATCTATCGAGTGAAAGTTGTCATGAAGCTTCATATGACGTTATTATTATTTTAGAAAAATTAATAAATTCACTTTTAACAAGTGATGATTTGTTTCAATGTGCAACATACTCTAATACCGTACGGTCAATTTCGCTGAGATTGTACTTCTGTAAGTATTCAATTAATGTTGCTCAAATTTTCGTATTAATCCTTATTGTAGGTTATTTGCAGCGGTTTAAGTATTAGGTTTTGTACGTCAATTTCCATAACCGCCATATTAAATATCGAGAAAAAAGTAAACTTTAAGTAGTCATATCTCGGAAACTATACGGTAAATCGAACCCATATTTAACACACATACGTATTAATATTTAATTTAGTTTTGCTGCAAGTTTAAAGGAGATCTGTGCTCTCATAGTTTTTGACCATACTACCTTAAGCTTTTGGTATTCCACAAGTTGGCTACTTAGACTCAAGTCACAGTACATATCGCAAATTTAACAAGAATAGATGTATGATCTTCTGGAAACAAGCAAAACTGTAATTCTTCTATAATACTAAAAAAAATTGCAACTTGACTGCAGGGTATACTTATTGCTGTCATTAATCCGATGACATTCACGTCTAACTTAATTTACAATAAACATATTAAATTATTTTGTATTAACAATTATTAAACGACTCTACCTATGCTTACAGTATCCTTCATAAGTTTGGAAACACCTCATAAGAGTGCAATATAAAGGAAAAACATTGTTGTACAAATAAAGTCGATATATTTTGCGTTATGTTTGTTTAATTACAGAAAACCAAACCTTTTTCTTAGTTTTCTTTAGTTCAAGAAGTACAAAACAAAATATATCGATTTTATTTATATATCAATGTTTTTCCTTTATATTGCATACTTTTACGAAGTGTTTCCAAACTTATGGGGGAAGGGTACTCTATCTATTTTAAAACGTTCTTTTAATGTTCCAAACAGGTCCACTTTTGATCCGTTTAGTTCTTAAAATGGACATTTTTCAGATATCCAGAAAAGTCACTGGATATCTTTAAAATGTCCTAAAAATGTTTCAGGCTATAATTTGGATGTTTAAAATACGTATGAAACGTCCAGTACGTATAGTTTTAGTACGTTTTTAAAACGTTACTGTGCTGTCTGGGATACATCTTCGATTATCAGAGATATTCAATACCATGGATTGTGATAATGGATGGTTCGGCAAAAACCATATACTTCTTTTTGGAGATTTATTGCAACTTCCACCTGTACATGAAGATCCGCCTTTTATTGAATTATCAACATTACAAATTCAGAAGTATATTGGTGCAATGGGCTTTGTAAATTTATGGTCTTTATTCAGTTATGATAAATTACAAATTAATGTGCGACAACAAGATAATGACTCTTATCGATATATTAACGAGAATTCGAGTTGGAACAGTAACAGATTCGTATGTAACTATTTTAGAAACGAGAAAAATGAATTTCAGAGAAACTAATTGTGATGACCGATTACAAGATTTATGTAATTACTTACAAAATTTACCAATGGATACAGTTTGTTTACTTCAAACTTGTGCATTATGTGATGTTTTGAATACAGCAATGTTAGATCGTATTTCTTCGGATAAGATAGAACTCGTTGCTCAAGATCTGGCAGAATGTGCATCATATTTAAAGAAAAAAGTTATGAAGATATTAAATAAAAACGATAAAGATACTTCTCGAACAGCTGGATTAGCAAGAATCATAACTGTCGAAGTAGGAGCGCGTGTAATGATTAGAAGAAATATCGATGTTAGTTTAGGTCTTGTGAATGGTACCATTAGTACAATTACATCAATTATACGTAGCGCAATTGACAATAAAGTGGAAAAAATAAAGATAAGACTGTCATCAGGAATAGAGCATATTATAGAACGTGTAAGTGTCAAATTTGAAGTAATGGATAGAGCATTTATTATAAGAAACTAATTTCCTATATGTCTAAGTTATGGTATGACTATCCATAAAAGTCAAGGCTTGAGTTTAAAGCAGCTATAGTGGAAGCTGGAAATTCTATATTCAATAGTGGACAACTATATATCGCTCTTTCACGAGTGACTACGTTGAGTGAAGTGCAGCTTATAAATTTTGATCCCTCTTCTGTAAAAGCAAATGAGTTAGCTATAATAGAATATAACAGATTACGAACACAATACAGGCCAGATCTTGTACGTATTAATATTTTTAAACAACGTGTTCATAAGGTTCGTGATACAATTTGGGCAATATCAAAAACTGTCTTGGAATGTCAAGTTAGTGATAAGGATATTAATGATTATACTTTATGGCATATAAGAGGACTTCCAAATGTGATAATATATCTTGCTATGCTAATGTTTGAATTCAATGTATACTTCATTCTTCTATTCATTCTTCTCATACTCTCTCAGAAAATTGTTGCTTCGTCTTGAGCATACGAATATTATAAGACAATTTATTGATTCTTACGTATCAAATGATAAAATTATTAATATAATGGCAATACGGCAATTAGCAGGACATCAATATCTTGAAAAGAAGAACGAGATGTTAGTGAGTTTATTATACATCTTATTAATAACATAGATAATATAAAGAGTGTAATCGAGCACCAATTAAACATTACTTTACGATGTAAAGCATGCAATTATACAAACACAAATATTTATACAAATTATATATTATTGCTCCAATTACCCGAAAATTTAAAAAAATCATACACTTTACAAGAACTAATACAATATAGTTTTTCACGCTGGAATAATGTTGAAAACATATGTACTAATTGTGGTGCTACTTCTACACTTGCAAAGACTGATATAATAAAAACAGGAAATGTTATTATCTTACAGTTAATTTTTTTTCCGTGTTCAGTCTGTATCGCCTTGAGATGGCTATCAGTCTGGTTTGTCGTGGCTTCTGTGTCTCTCCTTTGTGAATTTATTGTTAGATGGGTCATGTTCTGCAAGTGAGTCCTGGTATTTTTAAATGATCTTTGAAATTAATATTGTTACTTATGTATGCGGTTTCGTTTTATAGAATGTGACTTATCGATGTTGAGGATTGCACTTGAAAAGGGACCGTAGATTACGGCCGAAACGTTGTGCAGTGTCGTATTGTAGTGCCAGCTTGGTCACAAATAAATTTCTATTTCTATTTCATCTACTGGCATTTATTGAAGTTATTGAAGGTCTTACAGTTAATGTTATTTAAAATTAGTGATACAAAAATTATTAAAATAACAGATTTAAAAATTAAAGGTGTACCTACGGAAAAGATCTCTATTGGTGCAAATATATATAAAATTATTAGTGTAATTTTTCATCAAGGTGAAAGTACAATTGATGGACATTATACAAACATAGTATATGCTAAAGGTACCGAATGGCAATTAATAAATGATTCGAAAGAACAAAAGTGCAGTTGGCCTCGAAATGCTAAAAATGCATACATATTTTTTGCAGAAACAATATAAAGAAAACATTTTTACAAAGAGCAATGAGATCTCACTAAAAAAAACCTTACAAAGGTGAAACAAGTACGCCAAGTATATAAAAAATCCCAAGCTGTACGCAACAAAACGTTTAAAAAACTATTTACTTGTACCCGGTTCGCATTAAAATGTACTGTCCTACCTATAATCTGTACTTTACATGTAATTGTAAGATTTGGAAAATATTTACAAGAAGAAATGTCCAATAGGACCGAGGGACGCCAAGTACTTCAATGTCGTCATACGATAAGAGAGTATGCATGGGAAATATTTAGATAAAATAGGTACTTCTAGGTACTTCTAAGTACTTCTAGATAATTAACAATTGATTTCATATTTAGAGAGAGATAGTTTTGATGTTTATAATAAATATTTTTTTAAATATTTTGTTGTATATAAGGAAGTATGAATGGAAAACATTTGGATAAAATACTGACACTAAATAATTGCTTCGAGGTACTTGGCTAGTTAACTATTGATTTCATATTTAGTTTTGATTTTTATAAATAGATTTTTTAAACCTTTGTTGCGTACAAGTAAATAGTTTTTTAAACGTTTTGTTGCGTACAACTTGGAACTTTTTATGTACTTGGCGTACTTTTTTCACCTTTGTAAGGTTTTTTTTAATGGGATAAAATGAAACTGGAAAATTTCATGATTAATGAAACATATATTCAATATCATTAATATCGCAAACACGCAAAAATCTGGTTTAAAAGAATTTTGAATATCTATATCGCATATATTTAGATAATCATATTATTGTAAGTTAGAGAATAATAATTATAAGTTAGACAAGTTGTATAACTAAAATAAAGCAGATGTATATCTAATGATATCACACCACTGTTAAGTTTATAAAATTTAAATTAAGAAATGGAAAATAAATGTAACACATTACTCAATATTAATTTAATTTAAAATTATATCATAAACAGCTTATATATTTTAACAAATCGAATATAATTTTAGTGCACAATTATGAGTATTATATACAGGGTGTTATAGAGCGACCGTATCAGGCATTTATTTGGTAAAATACACATTTTCGTGATAAATGTTACATACAAAAGTTGTAGGGTCTTAAGTGACGCATTACGTAGTAGTATTGGTATGACCTTGAATGACGTTAAAGTTACGTGAAGGTCACCTTCAATTTCTTAAATGGAAACCCTAATTTTTCATTGCATATTCTTGTAGCTGACCTTGAGAGCTTTCCAAAACACACTAAAGTATTTTTTCGTTAAATACTTTTCGAGTTATGAGGCCTGAAAGTTACAGTACCGCCGGCATTAGCATTACCCAAGGTGTGCCGCGTGGAGGTGCACGGTCGGATTTACACCTCGTGTGTGTGTGTGTGTGTGCGTGCGTGTGCGTGTGCGTGTGCGCGCGCGCGCGTGTGTGTTACAGTGAAAAAGCTTAGTATAAGTTTTACGATAAAATTACCTTTTTCAAAAAAAAGTAAAAAAAGCAATATCCGTGGAGTATATTATCTCGAAAAGTGATTGTATCTTTAACACTAAACCTACTACACAGTTGGAAAATTTGTGTTTTCTTGTTAAAAAATATGGCGGTTAACATTTTTGTGTTAAATATTTACTTCACACATTCATGTGTTAATTTAACATGTTGCTGTTGTGTTAATTCAACTCAAGTGTTAAATTTTTAAAACAACTAAAAAAAGTGTAAAAATTACACATTGTGCACCTATTTTTTATTTTACACAATAGATATGTTCCGTATTATTAGTGACAAGTTTTATCTGTTAAAATTTACAGAACACTATGTTGAGAGTAAAGATCGTCATTTGTTATTGTTACTTCTTGCTCTTCGTTTCGTAGTCTCCACCGACTATTGGTTCGGCATGGCCGATTCAGTTCATGGAACTGCGCGCCATTAACACGAAGAAGAAGTTTCGTAGTCTCGACGTGTCTCGACGTGTCTCTATTAGAGTGCTATTCTTTATCGAAATCTGCTTTATTTTGTCAAGTATGTATACTATTATTAATTGCTGTTATATTTTAACGAAGTGACGCCATCTTTGGTGGCTTATGGATTGAGAACGCGTTCAGCATGTTCTTTATAACGCGGATCTGTAATCCTAACCTTTACCTATTCTATCTACGCCGGACATTATGCTCTTCGTCGTAAGTTTGTCACATAAAACGAATAAAGTTGACTCTTTCTTTAATTCCTTGTATAGTAACGTAGCAAGTGAAAATTGGCTCTGTATACCAATTCTATAAAAAAGAGAAAAGCTTATTATATTCAATCATAAAAAGCTTATTATAGACCGAGACTAATATTTCATGTGTCGTACGACAAGCTTTGTCGGACGTATTAACTGGTTATCATATAGAGAATGTTTAGGAATCCTAAAACTTCTCTATCTGATAGCCAATTAATACGTCCGACAAAGCTTGTCGTACAACATATGAAATATTATCCTTATTTTCCTCGTAACGACGATATTGCTATTGTTATGTATTGTTTTGTGCGCAGGTTAGAAAATGCTGTGCAACGATAGTCATTACAGGCAATCATAAAAGTTACAAGATAATCGTACTAGTATAGTTTATCATTCTGTATACATGTACTCTACAAAACTAATGATATGAACAAATTGCGCCAACTACAATAGGTACTTATGCAAACCAGAAAATCTATTACTTTATTATTACTCTTTGGCCGATATTCATTGTTGATTCTGATTTAAGACCATCTTAAGTACAATCATAAGATATTTGAAACCAATCACACAGTCGTATTAGCATCTTAAGACATTACTTCAGATCGTCTGGAAATAAGAACGGACTGTGAATACTGGCCTTTGATATTAAAAAATAAAGGACATAATAATATTAAGCAGATATTTTTATACGAATAAATATTTTAATACATATAAATATATTTATTAATACAAATGTTTTTTCAAAATACTTGGCGCTGCTAAACCGAATCAATATGTTAATTTCCTTATTCTCTTTCCTTCTCTCTTGTGAATGCGTGCGTGTGCGTGTGCGTGTGTGTGTATGTGTACGTGTGCGTGTGTGCGTGCGTGCGTGTGTGTGTGTATGTGTGTGTGCCATTAGAATTAAGCATAGAATAAGTTTAACTACATTTGTACATATATGTATTTCAGTGAGTTATTATGTAATTTAGAGTCTAAGGAAATTATTGCAATCTTTAGATTATATAAATACTAAGACAATTTTTGATTCGGTTTAGCAGCGCCAAGTATTTTGAAAAAACATTTGTATTAATAAATATATTTATATGTATTAAAATATTTATTCGTATAAAAATATCTGCTTAATATTATTATGTCCTTTATTTTTTAATATCAAAGGCCAGTATTCACAGTCCGTTCTTATTTCCAGACGGTCTGAAGTAATGTCTTAAGATGCTAATACGACTGTGTGATTGGTTTCAAATATCTTATGATTGTACTTAAGATGGTCTTAAATCAGAATCAACAATGAATATCGGCCAAAGAGTAATAATAAAGTAATAGATTTTCTGGTTTGCATAAGTACCTATTGTAGTTGGCGCAATTTGTTCATATCATTAGTTTTGTAGAGTCCTTTTTTGAAAGAACTTCAGGCGCGTATACTTGGCGCTTTTTTGTACCTTTTTTTAAAAAGGTAATTTTGTTGTGATTTCACACATTTTGTAGTAACATTTACTTTATCGTGTCAAATTTTTCTCGAAACAGAGATACAAGTTTTTCGGGTGGGTCACTTAAAATCGGACACCCTATATATTAGTCAAAAGTCGACACTGTATAATATAATAAGGTAGTGTGAGATACCCTATATTTTAAAATGAGACCTGTAAATTATAATATAATTGAATGATATGGAAGTTAACAGAGGAAAGCGAAGTAATATAGCTTAGTAAATTTCATTTTCACAATTTAATTATCGGAATAAATAAAGTTTAATTTATCGCGTCAAATTTTTGTAGAATCATAACTACAAGTTTTTCGGGTTGATCAATTAAAATCGGACACCCTATATATTATAGTCAAAAGTCGATACCCTGTATATTATACATGTATACGGTCCCTTTTCAAGTGCAATCCTCAACATCGATAAGTCACATTCTATAAAACGAAACCGCATACATAAGTAACAATATCAATTTCAAAGATCATTTAAAAATACCAAATGATAAATGTATAATAAGGTAGTGTGAGATACCCTATATTTTAAAATGAGACTTGTAAGGTATAATATAATTGAGTGATATAGAAGTTAAAAGAGGAAAGCGAAGTAATATAGCTTAGCTACTTTCATTTTCACATTTTAATCATCAGAATAAATAACGTTTAATTTAACGTGTCAAATTTTTCTCGAAAGAGATAAAAGTTTTTCGGGTTGGTCAATTAAAATCGGACACCCTATATATTAGTCAAAAGTCGACACTGTATAATATAATAAGGTAGTGTGAGATACCCTATATTTTAAAATGAGACCTGTAAATTATAATATAATTGAGTGATATGGAAGTTAACAGAGGAAAGCGAAGTAATATAGCTTAGTAAATTTCATTTTCACAATTTAATTATCGGAATAAATAACGTTTACTTTATCGTGTCAAATTTTTCTCGAAACAGAGATACAAGTTTTTCGGTTTGGTCAATTATAATCGAACACCCTATATATTATAATAAAAAGTGGACACCCAGTGTCCACTTTTAATGACGTTTCTCTCAGTATATTATAATTAATCATCGGAATAAATAAAGTTTAATTTATCGCGTCAAATTTTTCTAAAATCATTACTACAAGTTTTTCGGGTTGATCAATTAAAATCAGACACCCTATATATTATAATCAAAAGTCGACACCCTGTATAATAAAAATAAGATAGAGCGAGATACCCTATATACAGGGTGTCCCGGGTTTTAACCGACAAACTGCGGGAGCATATTTTACTAGTGGAAATAAGAAAAAATTCTTATATCGAGTTTGTTTAGAAATGTTTTATTACAAAGTTATAAACCAATATTGAAAAGAAATATGAGATAAGTAACAACGGAACATAGTGTAGAATTTGGAAGGTCGAAGATGTTTATGTTATGTGTATTCACATGTATTCATGTTCACTATGTTGAAACGATTCAGTATGATTGTTACTTTCACAACAGTAGCTGTTAGATTTCAATCGTCGTGTGAACTAGCAATTACTATCAGAATGCCAAGTGTTTTCAAATGAGGAATACACTGATATTCATTTCGTGTACGGATTCTGTGACGGAAATGCACGAGCTGCCGTACGAGAGTATCAACGTAGATTTCCTAACAGGAGAGTACCAGATAGATTTAAAGCAACGAATTACTAATTCAGTTACTGAGATGCAACAAAATTTTCAGGAATGTCGTACTGTAACAAATTCTATACTACGTCGATGTCTAGCTTGTATCGATGTGCAAGGACAACATTTTGAAATGCGTCACTAAATCATTGCGTACATAATTTTTATTTTTGTGTAAAAATCCGTTGTTACTTATCTCATATTTCTTTTCAATATTGGTTTATAGCTTTGTAATAAAGCATTTCTAAGCAAACTCGATATAAGAATTTTTTCTTATTTCCACTAGTAGAATATGCTCCCGCAGTTTGTCGGTTAAAACCCGGGACACCCTGTAGTAAAAATATTAAAATAAGACCTGTATTGTATAAGGATATACCAACAGCATCTCCGCCGGTCGGTATTGTAGCGTTAGCACAAGTAGAGATTTAATAAAGACTCAATGTAATTGTTAATGATAGTTTTATTGGTATCACTCGCGTATACTCGTATAAGCTTGTGTGTGGTTCGGAGGTTTCCGAAGAACTGTGTCGTGTAACAGTAACTGAATAACAAAGGCGAAACTTCGCGCCCAGAAAGTTAAAAGTAACTAGGAGTATATAAAGTCGAGATAGACAACTCAACTAAAAGTGTAATATGGTGTAGTACCAAAAGTTTAAATATAATGTCACCAAATCCCTACAATACTCCCCCCTGAGAGGGTACAAAAAAAAGTTAATGACTCGAAGATAAACAAAATTGCACTCGTTTCTTCTTTGTTCCGGGATATTGGCGTGGTCCTTCGGCTCGTTCCTCGGTCTGTCCTGTGCTGCTCGCTGGGGTTGTCTGCGAACTGGGCGAAGCGATACTGGGCTGGCTGTCGGTCCGTGATCCCCCAGGGGCCACGTTTTCTTGGTGTTGTGGTACGGGCCTGACGCACCCGGGGTCCCGAGTCTAACACGGTACAACCACGAGTTTGTGCATGGCTCAAAGGTGGCGTACGCGCTAACGAGCGCTGGTGGGACCTAGGTTTGCTCAAACCAATCCCCTAAAGACGACAAGTAAGTCGCACAGCAAAACTGACGACCCGGGGTACTGCCATGCGGCATAGAATACACCGCCCGTTGCAAGTGTTGCCTCCACCAAAGTCGTTGCGATGTGCCCGCTAAACTCGAAACTTCGAACTTCCTGGGCCCCGCTCCGAAACACCCGTAGAGGTGGGCTGCGGCAACATCGTGTGCCTTAGCCACGATTTCGAATAGACTACACTGCGACCACATAAACCTTGAATCCTTGAACTCGTAAGTGGTCCGCAGTATTCTCTGGTAGTAATACCGGGGCTACGCGACCCGGGACAGTAAGACTAACAGCTCGTCTGTGGATTCGCCGGTCCACAACCTGCGGTCTTACAAGTCCTGCCAGGCCGATTCCCAAGGCGTGCACGTAAGCACCTGAAGAGGAGTTAAAATGTTGTCTGTTGATGGTGAGTTGTGTGCCCTAGCAGAACTCCGCGTTCTGGGGCGGCCTGTACACAGCTCCGTATATCTGGACACGGCCTCGACAGGTGTAACGTTCGGGAATCGACCTAAGAGCCCAAGACGCTCTGCTGTGGAACAGGCCACACAGTATGAGCGTTAAGGGCTAGCAGGGACCCGGCCCTAACCTCCATATTTATCTCGAATCCTTGAAATCTTGGTGGATGGTCTGTGGCACAACTCGAATTTTCGAAAGTCATGACGGGTTCACTGCATTTTCGTGTGCTTCGGCCACGACTTTGAAAGCGCTACACCGCGACCACACTAAACCTTGAATCCTCGAACACATGAGTGGTAGTGGTGTCACCTCCGCGTAACCCGGTCACGGGCTCGAAGAGATAACGCCGCGGATGAGAGGTTTGAATCCGTGGGATTGTGGTGTCTTGGATCTTGCGGAATTCGAATCCTCACAAAAGTGATGGGAACGGGACCCGGCCATGCCATTCTCAACTTGAACTCCTCTGGGACTCGACCGTCCCCGGGCCCAATTGGGTCTATGCGGGAGTGTCGTGGCAGGGGGCCTACAACACCGCCATATGACATGACGCCGCCAATTCCGACACGGAACACCGTGGCTGTGTCGATTTCGGACCTGTGTGCTCCAAGAGAAATTGAATACTTTAGGCCGCAGTCAAGGGAAGGCAACACGCTGCGGCTAGCAATGCAACACGCGGCGGCTGCTGGCAAGCACCCCTCTTATACTGCTTCGCCACGGATCAATAACGGATCCCAAAGTGGCCAACTCATTTATTTTCAGGGTGAATGAGTGGATCGATGCGTGAGTGAGGGTGTGAGTGGAGAGCAAGGTGCTCAGAGTGATTCGGTGTGAGAGTGGGTGCGAATGGGCCCCGGTCGAATCGTTAGCGAATATTCCCGGAAGACTAGCCAAGGGGGGGAGTAGTAGCCCCCCCGACCAGGAATCGAGGAGACGTTAGTACCTGGCACCTGCGGGCAGCCGTAGAGGTATGTGGGAGAACCGATCGGAAGAGCCTTTGTTCGTCTGGAGCCAATTCTGGGGTTGAGGCTGATGTGTTAGGGCGGGGGAGTGGAGGATTAGTTGGTCGCTATTTTCCTCGTACCTGCAGCTGGGCAGAGTAAACCTGGCGCCGTCTAGCCTGAGGTTTGGGCCAGGCGCCTGTTCGGATCAGGTGCCGCCCTCTCGATAGGGGTGACGTTAATCCTCTTGCGTCAAAATGGAGCGGGCCTATCCCGTAACTCTTTTCAGTAGAGCCAATGATGCCGATAGGGAGTGACCGCCTGACAAGCCGCTTCTCGGCTTCGGTATCCGTCGCTAGGATAAATTATTGACGGGGAAGTGGCCCCACCGCGGTGGGGCTCCCATGATGGGCGAACCGTCTTTCTTTTCTGCTTGCTCATGTCTATATATCAAAATACGGTGAGGAAAAGTGCCCGCCTGCTCCAACGCTTTTGGACAGGTAGGGCCGCGGGAGGAGAAGCGGGGGCAGTTCCTGCCGTCAGCCCGCGCGCCTGCGTGGCTGCGCACTCGACGGTGGCCTCCAACTCCTCGAGAGCGCCTCGCCGTGCTGTGCACCCGCGCGTCCTGGGCGCCGAGCGCGGAGGAACACAGGCCCAAGGTTGCAGCCTTCATGCTATCCGCGTTGTCTTAGAAAGATGTGATAGGCTAGTTGCGTTATATAGGCATATAGATAGGACTTCTGGCCGAGCAGTCTTCAACTCGGCCAATCATCAGTTAGGATCCCGCGACCGCGCCGCGAACCCTCATACACCCCACACTCCATCATCAGTTGTTACAGCAGGTAGGTCTTCGGTCCCGACCGATTCTTCTCTTTCATCCACACCCACGGCCTCTGCGCCTGAAGAAAGGTTGGAAATGTTATCCTCTCGAGCGTCAAAACTTTCGCTTAATACCACGGGAGTTAGGGTACTGCAGCTGAACATGCGTCGTTCCGCTGTAGTCACGGGTGAGGTGCGTCAGCTTGTGGCAGAAAAGCGACTTGACATCCTGCTCTTGCAGGAACCATACGTCAGGAAGCAGAGCCACAGCCACACCTTCTATGGTTTAGGGACAGGAATGCGGATTGCCGCTGTACGCTCGCACTATCCGTGGGCGGCGGTTGCGACCTGTAATCTCCATTTGGATATGACTTTTGTCTCCCAGCTTAGCACGACCCATTGCGCCTGTGCGGAAGTGCTGGCTCCCGGGTTCTCTCTCTATGTTGTATCATGGTACTTCCAGTACAGCGACGAGATTGAGACGCACCTCAGGCACCTCGAGATGGTGTTTCATTCGCTGAGGGGGAAGAGAATATTAGTGGCGGTAGATGCCAACGCGCGGTCGTCCCTCTGGGGTCCCCAGAGGACAGACGAGAGAGGGGCCAAGTTCGAGGACCTCATCCGGGCGTATGGTATGAGCGTTGTCAATCGTGCTGGCCAGCCGCCCACATATTGGGCGACAAGGGGTTCGTCATACATCGACGTAACCCTGGCGTCGCCCGCCATGACCCAGTTCATCGGGGATTGGAACGTGCGGAGCGACTGGACGACCAGCGACCACAGCGCTGTGGACATTCGGTTGAGGGTGCCAAGAGCAACAAAGGCAGTGATGGGTGGGCAGGACCCACGCGGTTCAACGTGCGTCGGGCCGATTGGGAGGTGTTCACCCAGAGCCTGTCCGATCTCTCGGGATCGCGGCTCGAAGTCCTTGACCCTGCCTCCACGAGTGAAGTTGAAGACATGGCGGTAACTCTAGCGGGAATCCTTACGGAGTCTTGCGAGGCCGCTATGCCGAGGAAGAAAATCTTTAGGAAGTCCAACCCGTGGTGGACACAGAACTTAACTGTTCTCAAGAAACGGCTATACCGGCTGAAGAGGAACCTCTATCTTCACTGGGAACCTGACGATCCGACTTACCTCGACATTAAACGAGAATATCGCACGTCTTTGCGAAACTATTCCCGAGAGGTACAGAAGGCAAAAGTCGCGAGCTGGCGCAAATTCGTCACTCAGACTGGTAACAAGGAGCCTTGGGGCTTCATATACCAGCAACAGGCCGGTAAGCTAAAAGTAGGGAAGGTTTTGAGCACTCTTAGGCAAGGCGAAAACTCCACCATGACTTTGGAGGAGACTGCTAAATGCCTCTTGGATGTCCACGTTCCGGACGACCGGGAAGATAGGGATACGCTGGAGCAGCGCGAAATTAGGGAAGGTGCACGAATAGCACCAAATACGGCCGATGCCTCGCCTTTTACTCTGGCGGAGGTGGCTCGAGCGGTTAGGACTTTTCACAATAATAAGGCACCAGGACTCGATCTCGTAGAGGTTGCTGTGCTGAAGGCTGCGTGTAGGATCATTCCCGGTCAGGTAGTGCGCTTGTTCAATGGGTGCCTTCAGTGGGGCGTCTTTCCCTCCATCTGGAAGGAGGTTTCTCTTAGAATTCTTCTGAAGGGGGAAGATAAGGATGAGAAGGACCCTAAATCATATCGACCCATTTGTCTCCTCTCCGTAGTAGGTAAACTTTTCGAGAAGCTTCTTAATATGCGCCTCATGGATACGTCACTGGTGCCGGGTAGGGTCTCCGATAGGCAGTTCGGCTTCATGCCGGGCAGGTCGGCGGAGGACGCTGTCGTGGAGCTACGGCGTATGGTGGCTGCCTCCGAGAGGAGGTACGCGGCCGCGCTGCTCTTCGATATATCCGGGGCCTTTGATAACGTCTGGTGGCCCCTAGTTTTACATAGTC